>NC_139981.1:4155470-4378236 GCF_963993115.1 Abramis brama | reverse complement strand
CATGTGTTTTTTACTCTCAAAGTGATGGTAGCCACTGACTTAATATTATATTAATTATTTTTAGCCATTTTATATTATATCAAGTATATTTATCAAGTATATTTATTTGTATAGCGCTTTTCACAATACAGATTGTATCAAAGCAGCTTCACAGTATTAAAATAAAATAATACAACAAAGTTTGTTTCTAGTGGAATTTATTGATTGATAGAATAAAATTAAATATCCCCAAAATATCCCCAACTGAGCAAGCCAAAGGCAACAGTGGCAAGGAACCGAAAAAACTCCATCAAGCGGCCTAATGGTGTCCTAAAACTCCATCAGGTGACCTAACGGAGAAAAAAAAAACCTTGGGAGAACCCAGGCTCAGTCGGGGGCCAGTTCTCCTCTGGCATTTATGAACTAGAGGCCGGATTGTAGTTTGAAACTGTGAGATTAACAATATTATATGAATGCCTGGCTGAAAAGATGCGTCTTTAATCTAGTTTTAAACTGGGAGACTGAGCAACGAACAGTATCAGGAAGGCTATTCCAGAGTTTTGGAGCCAAATGTGAAAATGCTCTCCCTCCTTTGGTTGATCTGGATATCCTAGGTATGACCAAAAGCCTTGAATTTATTGATCTTAAAGAGCGCGATGGATTATAGGGTGATAGAAGATCCGTTAAATAGACTGGAGCTAAGCCGTTTAGGGCTTTATAAGTCAGTAGCAATACCTTATAATTAATACGGAACTTTATAGGTAGCCAATGTAGTGATGATAAAATCGGTGTTATATGATCATATTTTCTTGATCTAGTAAGAACTCTAGCAGCTGCATTTTGGACTAACTGTAGCTTGTTTATTGAGGATGCAGGACAACCGGCTAATAAAGCATTACAGTAATCTAGTCTCGAGGTCATGAATGCATGAACTAACTTTTCTGCATCAGAAACTGATAGCATATTACGTAGCTTAGCAATGTTTCTAAGGTGGAAAAAGGCTGTTTTTGTAACATACGAAATATGATTTTCAAAAGACAGGTTACAATCGAGTATAACACCCAGGTCTTTTACTGTAGAGGATAAAGTAACAGGACATCCTATGATGTCAAAGTTGTATTGTGAGAGGTTCTGTGGGCGGTTTTTTGAACCGATAAGTATTACCTCTGTCTTGTCTGGATTTAATAAAAGAAAATTACGCGTCATCCAATCTTTTATATCTTTAACACACTCTGTCAATTTGGATAATTTAGCGTTTTCATCCGGCCGTGATGAAATATATATTTGAGTGTCATCAGCATAACAATGGAAACTAATTCCATGTTTCCTTATAATATTTCCAAGTGGCATCATATATATTGAGAATAACAGAGGGCCCAACACAGATCCCTGCGGCACTCCATAGTTTACTGGAGTTATGATCGATTTTTCTCCATTTAAATAGACAAAATGGTAGCGGTCAGATAAGTATGATCTAAACCAGCTTAATGCTTGTCCTTGAACACCAGTATAATTTTGTAGTCGATCTAAGAGTATTGTGTGATCTATAGTATCGAACGCAGCACTAAGATCAAGTAAAACTAGTATTGAGATACAGCCTTGGTCAGAAGCTAAGAGTAAATCATTTGTGATTTTAACGAGCACAGTTTCAGTGCTATGATGCGGCCTGAATCCTGACTGAAACTTTTCATAGATATCATTTTCTTGCAAGAAAGAGCCCAGTTGAGTGGACACAACTTTTTCTAGTATTTTAGACATAAAAGGTAGATTTGAAATGGGTCTATAATTTGCTAGATTATTATGATCTAATTGTGGTTTCTTAATGTGAGGTTTTATAACTGCCAGTTTAAATGTTCTTGGAACATGACCTAAAGATAAAGATGAGTTAATAATATTGAGGAGAACACTTCCTTCAGTAGTTTAGTTGGTATAGGATCTAATAAACATGTTGTTGTTTTAGATAAAGTGATAAGTTTATTTAACTCTTTTTGTTCTATAGTTGTAAAGCACTGTAATTGTTCTTGCGGGGGGATAATTGAGGTTGAATTATAAGGCGCGATTGAGGATTGAACGTTTACAATTGTGGTTCTGATGTTTTCTATTTTCTCAGTGAAGAAGTTCATGAAATCATTACTACTAAACTGTAACGGGATATTTTGTTCGGGTGACGTCTGTTTATTTGTTAGTCTAGCCACGGTGGTAAATAAAAACCTAGGATTGTTTTGGTTGTTTTCTATTAGTTTGCGGAGGTGCTCAGCCCTGGCCGCTTTTAGGGCCTTTTTATAACGTGACATACTGTCTTTCCACGCGATTCTAAAGACCTCTAAATTAGTTTGTTTCCATTTACGCTCTAAATTACGGGTTTCTCTCTTTAGAACATGCGTAGTATTATTGTACCATGGTGCTTTAATTTTCTCTCTGACCTTTTTTAATCTAATGGGTGCAACAACATCCAATGTTCTAGAGAGAATGGTGCTCATAGTGCTAGTTAGTTCTTCTAGTTCATCTGTTTGTTTGGGTTCAGGCAGCAGCTGAGACAGATTAGATAAGCAATTTGAGAAATTATCTATGGTGGATGGAAGGATTGTTCTGCCTGGTCGAAAACGCGGCACAGCATGACATATTACAGCAGTACGTAATATGCAAGTTACCAAGTAATGGTCAGTGACATCATCACTTTGTGGAATGATATCTATATCGGTTGGATCGGTTCCATATGATATAATTAAATCGAGTGTGTGATTAAGACGATGAGTTGGTCCGGTGACGTTTTGCTTGACCCCAAAGGAATTTAATAAATCTATAAACGCAGCCCCTAACGCATCATTTGAATTATCTACGTGTATGTTAAAATCTCCAACAATTAATGCTTTATCTACATTGACCAATAGATCTGAGAGAAAATCTGCAAACTCTTTTAGGAAATCAGCGTAAGGCCCAGGCGGTCTATATACGGTAGCCAAGGCTAGAGATAATATGGATTTTTTTCTAACATCTAAGAGCGTAACATTTAGTACAAGTATTTCAAACGAAATAAACTTATAACCCGTTTTCTGAGTAACATTGAGAATATCTCTATAGACCGCTGCAACACCGCCGCCACGACCAATCAGACGGGGTCCGTGCTTATAGGAGTATCCAGATGGAGTAGACTCATTTAGACCGAAATAATCATTAGGTTTAAGCCAAGTTTCAGTAAGGCAAAGTACATCGAAGCTATTATCTGTGACTATTTCATTTACAATAACTGCCTTGGGTGTGAGTGATCTAATGTTTAGAAGACCTAGCTTTAGAAAATGTTTTTGATTACTAATAGCAACATTTTCTGGTTTAATAACAATTAGATTTTTTCTAGATCCTGCAGTAGATTTATTATTTGATCTCACTAAACGAGGAATAGACACAGTTTCTATGCAATGTTCTACACTATTTATATCAGTTAATTTGGTGCAGCAGAGACTATGATTTGGACTTTTGGTTACTAGTCAAAAGGTATTTAACATTTTGGAGATGTTATCTGACAGAAGATCCGATCCGAAAGAGGATAATGCTATTATAGGCATTATATGAATCACAGAGGAACACGATTTCAGGTAAAAATCTTCTTTACTGTTCTACTGAAGAAAAAAGACATCTACATCTTGGATAGCCTGAGGGTGAGTAAATTAAAAGCAAATTTTCATTTTTGGGGTGAATTATCCCTTTAACAGATGCTAACATCCTCTTTCATTATTTGCAACACAAACATTTACATCTTAAAAAACATGCTGTAGTGTTTCATCACCCTTTCAAGTAGTAGTATTATTTATTATATTGTTTTTATTAAAATTTAGAATTTTCTGTTTATAAGTAATTTTGTTGTTGTTGTGATTTTCAAAAATCAGTTTTAGTTAAACTATAAGAAAATGAGAAATGTTGCCTTGGCACCTGGCTGAAATTAAATGAGTTGAAGTTTAATTGTATTTTATTTTAGTTAACAGTTACTGTTTCATTTCAAGTAATGAAAATGTTTTTTTGTTTTTTTTCATGGTTTAAGTTTTAATCAAACTTTAGTTGAACTTTTTATTTAGTTAAACAACTGCTGTTGTTTTGTAGGAGGACTCTTACCCCGGTCAGTGGTAGAGACCCGTGATTGTCGTGGTTTTGTGCCGAGGCCTGTTGACTTTGGGCAAGAAACCACAGAGAGGTAATCTTTTTAATCTAATCACAAAGGTTGGCTTATTTTCAAAAGCAGAAGCATGTGTTTGTGTAGACACTGTGTGTGATGTGACACATTTGGTTAAGATCTGGGCTCAGTAATCCAGATGTTGTAAGTTTGAACCCTAACTAGGGTGGTCTAAATATTTTACTGTTGACTTTTGAGTCTTTGCATTGTGCCAAAAGTGTAGGCCGTGCTTTGCCCCATGTAGAGCTAAGTGCATCTATTTTTACTGTTGTTTCTTGCTAACCTGATTAAACACAATAGCAAGGCGTGAAAGCATTTCTGTGAATGAAACGAGAAAATAAGAATTAACTCCAGTGATATTCTCATGAATATTCTCTGAATCCATCTAAATGTGTTTCAGAGTTATTCTACCCACTGATGTGCCCACCGAAGTGCCCACCGAAGAGCTCAGCACAACAGAAGAACCTCTGGAGGATTATGATGAGCAAAATACAGAACCATTCGCTGGACCCAATCAACTTGAGGACACTGAACTTTTTACAGAAGAGCACATAAAGGACCACACAGAGCCTTCAAAAACTAAAGGTGCTGAATCCAGATCTTCCTGGCCTCATATACTGTAGCTGCTCTTGCTTCTTTGAAGTTGGGTGTTTGGTGTTTTAAGCCCCCAATGGCGCCTTTCAGGCAGCGAGGGGATGGGTAGGTTTAAGGTTGAGGGTAGGGTTAGCTGCCTCTAAGGAGCCATTGGGGGCTTAAAACACCATTGAGCTTGAAGTTGCACAGTAGTCTCTGGCGCAGTAGTGTGCATGTATCCGCTCCCACATTAAAAATGCACAAGCTGTTTTCTGACATAGTTCAGTATTCAATGCCATGGGGAATTAGTGGACTGTGTACTGTTTGTTTCCAACAGCACGATGCTTCCTTAAAAGAGATCCGGGCCGTGTTTGTGGATCGTACGTGTCCAGTTGGCACTA
The DNA here is from genome assembly GCF_963993115.1 of Abramis brama. Classification (NCBI taxonomy): domain Eukaryota; kingdom Metazoa; phylum Chordata; class Actinopteri; order Cypriniformes; family Leuciscidae; genus Abramis; species Abramis brama. Next base: position 4,373,118 of record NC_139981.1, on the reverse strand, counting down.
CAGCCAGCAGAGTAAGAAATGCTTGCACTTTTGGTACGGTGGTTGTGACGGAAATGAAAACCGATTCTTGACAGAGGAAGAGTGCTCTAGAGTGTGTGGGTCCACAGGTAAATTCACCACATCTTGTTCAATGATATTTTGGCTTTGGTTTGTAAGTCTTCAGTTTTTTTTCGGGATTTTTTTGTATTATTATTATTATTATTATAATTATTTACTTGTTAATAATTATTATTATTATTATTACATTTGAATGTATAAATATACATGTGTAATTATATATAAATATAATTGATCGCCTTGCGCTTGAAAATTTAAATTGGCAAGGTTTAAACCTGGCCCGTCAACTGTCCAGACTCCCTAGTTCTAGTTCAGTATTCATTGATGTTTATGTTTTCACCACAATATTGCATTGTTAAAATTCATAAAAATATTACCGGCCAACTGGCGATTAACACTGTTTCATAGACTCGCCAACACTGATTTATATTCACATTTTGCGCTTGACAAGTGTTGATTTTATGACCAAACCATAAAATAAAACATTTTGCATCCTTGATTCACTAAAACAGTTATGCAAATTAAGTAACAAAATGAGTGCAGAACTCAATATCCATGCAGCAGTGACAAAAGAATAACTTAAATACTCACAATATCAACTTGTACACTGTAGCACCCAGTTAAGTTTGTCTGTGGGTGGTTTGTGAATAAGATGCGCTAAAATACCTCATTAAAACTCAGTTTTGTTTTCTTTTTGCTCAGACATTTGCCAGCTTGAGTATGACCCAGGAACTTGCTCAGACTTTGCGATGAAATGGTTCTTCAACGTCCACAGTGGTGAATGCGCCCACTTCTGGTATGGAGGCTGTGGAGGGAACAGCAACCGGTTCAACACTCAGGAGGACTGTGAGAATCGCTGTTTCAGGGCCAAAAAAGCATCTCCTTAAAAATCTAAACTCTGATATCTAATGAATTTCCAATGAATGCAAAATCCATTTATCTACTTTTGGCAGCTTCTGTATTCATGATCGTATTCTCATCATTGATTATCAATTGGCAGCCCTAGAGACAAGTCTTGAAGTTTTAGCTAAATGTATTTGTTCAGATGAGTTAATGCAGGCCTAATGATTTAACAATCATTCAAGTCATTGGCTAAGACAATGTTTTTGGACAGCTTACATGAACAGAGTGCAATTTGGTGCTATTAGTGGTGCAGAAAAGGCATCTTCACCTTTAACATAAACCTTTTTTGATCACCTTATAAAACCTGCATTTCACAATATTTGAGTTGGACTGGCCATGCTTTATTAAAGGCACTGTTAAGTGGAATAAAAATATTATGAAATTAAGAATATGTTGTACTTCATTTCTATTTTAGGAGTCACTACATTTTGACAATTATAATCAAAGTAGTCTTTAATGCACATTTCAGGCTATATGATGTTTAATAAGCACTAAACAACAAACTGTTTGTTTAACCCTCACATACCAAACATTTACATTGCATTCAAGGTTCTATCAGTCCTCACTTGGCCTGGGAACTGAACCCATTGCCTTGCCGTTGCTTGTGATATGGCAAGTATTGATATTGATATTATCTTCCTCCTAAAAATTGTTTCTGGAAAGCCACTGGATATAAAATCAGAAAACTGGGAATTGAGACTAACTAAACATTGGGAATTGAGAAAGAAAAACATTATAGGTCATCCGAAACAGTCAGTAACAGCTGGAAAAACCCAATTTTCCAGCCAAAATGAAAACACTTGATAGTCTGATCTGCTATTGAACTTAGGCGTAAACGTCTCGGTTACGTATGTAACCCTCGTTCTCTGAGTAGGGAACGGAGACGTTACGTCGGATGACGACGAATGGGGTTTCGCTTAGAAAGCCTATCACCTTCGAGTATATAAAACGAGCCAATGGCAATGAAATGCCATGGGTCTGCGGAATTTGCATAGCGTAACTCCGCCCCACCCTGGGGGTATATAAGGAAGTACGCTGGCAACATGCAGATATGTTTCTTCGCTGAGGAGCTGAGACTGAACTCAGGCGTTCCCAGCGGTACAGCAGAAGTGGCAAGGATACGTAACGTCTCCGTACGTACATACGTAACCGAGACGTTCCCTTTCGTGGTCACTCCGAGTTACGTCGGATGACGACGAATGGGGTCCCCAGTCTAATCACGCCACGTCAGCTGTCTTCCAGTGCCCTGCGTAAGTCTGAGCTCCCTGTCGTGAGACTAACACGGACGAAGGAGTCCTACTTAACACAGGAATACCAAGGTACACTGGGAAGCATATCTCAGAGGAAATATGCAATTATGCCCAGCCTATTGGGGGGGGGGGGGGGCTCACCTTATTAGGCTCACCTGAGGAAATATCGCACGTATCCCATCCATGGAGAGGAATGGCGAGCAAACGAAGACACCTGAGCAGAATCTAGTACCGGCTAGTTGAAGCGAGTACATGAGAAGAAACTGGCTCCACTCGGAGATTATAGAATCTCGCGAATGTGTTAGGTGTCGCCCAGCCTGCAGCTCTACAAATGTCTGTTAGCGAGGCACCATGCGCTAGAGCCCAAGAGGATGCCACACTCCGAGTGGAGTGGGCTGTCACACCAAGGGGGTATGGTCGACCTTGCTGCTGGTATGCCAAAGCAATGGCGTCCACTATCCAGTGAGACAACCTTTGCTTGGAGAGAGCCTTTCCCTTCAGCTTCCCACCATAACAGACAAAGAGCTGGTCTGAGGTCCTGAAACCGCGTTCTGTCTACGTAAGCACGAAGGGCGCGTACTGGACAGAGCAGTGCCAAGGCTGGGTCTGCCTCCTCCAAGGGCAGCGCTTGCAGGTTCACCACCTGGTCTCGAAAGGGAGTGGTGGGAACCTTGGGCACATATCCAGGCCGGGGTCTCAGGATCACGTGAGAGTTAGCCGGCCCGAATTCCAGGCACGCTTCGTCAACCGAAAATGCCTGCAGGTCCCCTACCCTCTTGATGGAGGCCAATGCAACCAGGAGCGCTGTCTTAATTGACAGGAACTTAAACTCCACTGATTGCAGAGGCTCAAAGGGAGCACTCTGCAGGGCAGTTAAAACCACTGAGAGGTCCCAAGAGGGTACGAGGGGAGGACGAGGAGGATTCAGTCTCCTCGCTCCCCTCAGGAACCTGATGATCAGGTCGTGCTTTCCCAGAGACTTACCATCAACTGCATCGTGATGTGCGGCAATGGCGGCAACATACACTTTCAGGGTGGAGGGAGACAGCCTTCGCTCCAACCCTTCCTGCAGGAAGGAAAGCACGACACTGATCGGGCATTTCGTGGGAGGCAAACAGATCTACCTGTGCGTCCCCGAACTGATCCCAAATCAGCTGGACCGTCTGGGGATGGAGTCCTCATTCTCCAGCGAGAGACCGAAGCCGAGACAGCTCGTCGGCCGCAAGGTTCAGGTCTCCCGGGATATAAATGGCTCGAAGTGACCTCAGAAGCTTCTGACTTCATGAGGAGGTGGTGAGCGAGTTGCGACATACGGTGGGAGCGTAGACCACCTTGATGGTTGATGTACGCTACAGTTGCGGTATTGTCTGATCGGACTAGTACGTGCTGACCCTTGAGCAATGCACGGAAGCAGTGCAGGGCGAGACGTACAGCCAACAACTCGAGGCAATTGACATGCCAAAGGCGCTGGGGTCCTGTCCAGGAGCCCGTGGCAGCATGTCCATTGCACATGGCGCCCCAGCCCGTGGTGGAGGCATCTGTTGATACAACAACATGCTGGGAAACTCATTCTAAGGGCACTCTGGCCCGTAGAAAACTGAGGTTCGTCCACGGGGTGAAGGTCTGACGGCAGGCTGCAGCGGGGAGTGGAGAACAAAAGATTCTCCCCCGGCCCTCCACCGGGGGAAGGAGTGGCCCTGCTACCATCTCCTGAGAAGAACTGATTGTCAACCCTGAGCAGCCCATCTCAGGGGCGCCGCTTAGCCTGGGAGCAAGGTCGGTGGCGGCACGCAGCTCATCAAAGAGCCCTGGGTCAGTCCTGCCCTCGTGCATGTCCCTGAGCATTTGGGCCTGGTAGACCTGCAAGATGGCTATGGCATGCAAAGAGGTGGCTGCCTGTCCCGCCGCTCTGTAACACTTCGCAACCAAGGTAGACGAAAATCTACAGGCTTTGGATGGGTGCTCAGGGTCACCACGAGAGGAAGCACTTGCCGGACACAGCTGTAGAACGTTCCAACGGGGGAACCCCAGTGTACCCACAAGCAGCGGCCATATCGAGGGGAGGAAAGGCGGAGGAGGTCGACGAACGATCGCGGGAAGACAATGGTGTCTTCCAGGACCGTGTGACCTCCTCATGCACATCCGTGAAGAAAGGTATTAGGGTTGGACGCCGATGGGGGTCAGCGGCCGCACCCAAAAACCAATCGTCCAGTCGCGAGCGCACAGGGTCGGGTGGCGGGGACCACTCGAGCCCAATGGCCGCGGCTGCCCGGGAAAGCATGGCCGTCATCTCGGGATCTGACTCGGGCAATGCTGGCACACCCGAAGGTGGCAGCACAGCCGAATCATCACTTCCCAATGACTCCTGCCCACCTTGTGATGCAGCGATCGACATTGCATCCTCATCTGGAGCGCATCTGAATGCGGTCTGTGTGGAACCGGCCCTTTACAATGTTTAATGCACTCAGCCCTACTACTACAATACCTTTTATTAAACAATAAACACTATATATAGTCTGAGGAAATATACACAACCAAACTCAAGTATGATAATAGTGTAGTATCTAGCAGTAATTGGTTCTTTTTTTGTCAATTCATGTTTTTCAGTACCATGACAGTAGCTCAGCTGGTTTCAAAAGTGCAGTTTTTAAAAAAAACAAGCTGCTCTGTACAAGTATCAAGGCAGTATAACAAACCCAACCTATATTCTGTTCTATAACTATATAAAAAAAAAAGAGTTGCGTTAGATTAAACTGAGAAGGGTCATAGCACTTGCATTTTGTTGTCCTACTGTTAGTTTAGCTGCTTCTATTGTTCTCATTTGTAAGTCGCTTTGGATAAAAGCGTCTGCTAAATGAATAAATGTAAATGTAATGTAAATGTAAATTACAGGAACGTCTGTCTGTCTGTCTGTCAGTCAGTATGTCTGTTATTCGCATATCTCTCGAACCGTTAGTCCGATGGATTTCAAACTTGACAGGTGTCTCGTGCCAAGTTTGACGTTGTTTGGATTAGAAATGCAAAAGATATCGTTAAATATATTGGTAAAAGAAGCACTTAGAAGGTTGTGGTTTAAAAATAAACATTCTGACATAAACACTCTGTCAGCTACACTGTTTACTTCTGAATATTATATTTGAAGAGTTTGGTTCCAAAATAGTCCAGTCATTTTATGAAAAAAGGTTGAACAAATTGCAACAGAAGCAAACTCAACTGATTTTGTATCCTCAATATGTCCTTAGTAAGGAAAAAAAGTCCCGAAGAATCCCATTAGGGGAAAGTTTTGAAAAAGACCCAAATATAGCCTATTCATACGCCTATTCATTCTTTTTCTCACGTGAATAGGGTAAACATTTTAACCTTTAGATATCACCATGAAAATGACTGAGTTGATTACTTACATCAAGACAAACAAAAATTGTATTACAAGTTTTTTTTTAATTGTTTGTTAACATGGACAAACGGTGCATAATCTAATTATGTATGTGCTAATCTATCTATAAATTACAGAAATGTCTGTCTGTCTGTCTGTCTGTGTTAACCACATATATCTCGAACCGTTAGTCCGATGGATTTCAAACTTGACAGGTGTCTTGCTACGGTCACGAATAAGTGCAGTGCCAAGTTTGACGTTGTTTGGATGATAAATGCTAAAGATATCGTTAAATATATAATTTTTAAAAGGTTGTGGTTTAAAAATAAACATTCTGACATTAGAGGGTTGTATCGGTCAAAGAAGCCCCAAGAAGGTTGTGGTTTAAAAATAAACATTCTGACATAAACACTCTGTCAGCTACACTGTTTACTTCTGAATATTATAGTTTGGATCCTTCTGAATATTATAGTTTTCTTTGGAAGTTTAGTTGGAAACCAACAATTACTAAAAACACACACAAAAACTGATTTTGCACGGGCACTTTGCACTGATCCCTGAATCGACGGATGTGGATGTAATTCATTGTGGATGTAATTCATATTCATTTGTGGATGTAAACTGAATCTGTAAGTCAGCTATGCTGTTTACTTCTGAATATTATATTTAATTCTGGTGTGCTTAACGTTATCGTTACTGTGTAATAGTAGCCTATGCTATTCACCAACTAAACATATCCTATTCAATGCGATCACAATCTCTTTCACGGGCATCATTTGTAGTAGCCTATTCACAAGCTGTTTGCTCAAGCATAGCGTTTTCTGAAATATAGAAGGTTGTGGTTTAAAAATAAACATTCTGACATAAACACTCTGTCAGCTACACTGTTTACTTCTGAATATTATATTTTATTCACAGCCATCATTTGTAGTAACCTAGCCTGCTCCCTGAATTCAATGCGTTCACAGTCTCTTTCACGGGCACCAAACCAACAATTACTAAAAACACACACAAAAACTGATTTTGCACGGGCATTTTGCACTAGTCTATCTATAAATTACAGGAACGTCTGTCTGTCTGTCTGTGTGTGTCTGTGTGTGTGTCTGTTAACCGCATATCTCTCGAACCGTTAGTCCGATGGATTTCAAATTCGACAGGTGTCTCGCTATGGGCACGAGTAAGTGCAGTGCCAAGTTTGACGTTGTTTGGATCTATCTATAAATTACAGGAACGTCTGTCTGTCTGTCTGTGTGTGTGTCTGTTAACCACATATCTCTCGAACCGTTAGTCCGATGAATTTCAAACTTGACAGGTGTCTCGCTACGGGCACGAGTAAGTGCAGTGCAAAGTTTGACGTTGTTTGGATGAGAAATGCAAACCATATTGTTAAATATATAATTTTTAGAAGGTTGTGGTTTAAAAATAAACATTCTGACATAATGGGTTGTGGTTTAACACTCTCTGGATGTTTAAAAATAAACAATAAACACACACTCTCTGGATGTTTAAAAATAAACAATAAACACACACTCTCTGGATGTTAACTGAATCTGTAAGTCACACTGTTTACTTCTTAATAATGTTTATTTAAAGCTACGCTGTTTACTTCTTTATTACTGTGTCATGTGCGCTGAAGTTAGCCTGTAACTATATGATGTTTAATATGTTAAATAGTAGTAGCAGGCCTAGTAGTAAGGCTATGCAGGCTTAAACGAGGTTAATATCCTCTTACCGATCGAACGGCAAATCTCCATCAGCTCAGCTGCGTGCCGTGTCCGTTTTTATTTCGGCTCCCATGTGAACAGGTTAGAGTTTGCACACTGCCTGCATGAGACACTCGCGTCTCAGATGCGGCTCGAGACAGATGCAGATATAAATGTAATAAAAAAAAAATATTATCGATTTTCAAAATATTGCACCTGTCAATACAGAACGAAATATTCTGTAGCCTATTTTGCCGTCAATGCCGATGTTGTCTTTGCTGCTATATATTTATGTTTAACAAAGTATACCTTCCACAACTCTCTACCCATATGTCGAATATATCACCAATGAGGCTTATCACGTCAGACACGTGTAACGAATGAGAAGAGGAAGCAAGATGCAAGTAAAAGACTCTTTATTGTATATATATATTATAAGGAAGGTCAAAGTCCAGAACAGACAGGCTAGCGGCGCAGGGACCCCTATGGCCAGATGAACCCGGTGAGTGGAAGTGCAGCAGTGCGGTGAGATGAATCCAGTGATGAGAATAATCCAGAATAAATCCACAGGAACACGAACAGGAACAAGGAAGGCAAAGGACTCGAGACGCAGACTGGAACACTACCGGGACACCACAAACAACGATCTGACAAAGGAGATGAGAAAATGGTGAGCATATATAGGGTGATGAGATGAGCTGCAGCTGGTGACGGGAGTGATGAGCTTGATTGCTGATGAGTGCTAATGAGCCGGCACGCCCACACAATCAGTACACACACACACACAACAACAGAACATGAGACAAGAAAGAGACAAAGGATTTATATACCGTGACAGTACCCCCCTCCCTAGGAACGCCTCCCTTACCTGTCGATTGTAATCATCGATAAGGGAGTGATCCAGGATGTCTCTAGCTGGTACCCAACTTCTCTCCTCCGGACCGTAACCTTCCCAGTCCACCAAGTACTGAAATCCGCGTCCCCTACGTCTCGAGTCCAGAACACGATTGACCGAATAAGTAGGTTCCCCGTCTACGAGTCGCGGCGGGGGAGGAACCGGGACTGGCGGATTAATGCGAGCAAAAAAAACAGGCTTAATTTTGGACACATGAAAGACGGGATGAATCCTCCTGTACACTGGAGGAAGATTAAGGCGGACTGTCACCGGACTAATGATTTTAGTGACAGAGAACGGGCCAATGAATTTGGGTGCAAGCTTATTAGAAACGGAGCGGAGAGGAATGTCCTTAGTAGAAAGCCACACTTTGGAACCGACGACGTATACGGGAGGCCTACGCCGGTGGCGATCGGCTTTGGCCTTGGTGTGCGCCCCCACTTGGAGTAAAGTCTCACGGGCTCTAGTCCAAGTGCGGTGACACCTCTGGACGAAGGCGTGGGCGGAGGGGACCGCGACTTCGGATTCCAGACTAGGAAAAATTGGTGGCTGGTACCCTACACTACACTCAGACAGTGACAGGCCCGTGGATGACACTGGCAACGTGTTGTGGGCGTACTCCACCATAGACAGTTGCTGACTCCAAGAGGAAGGATTCTTGGACACTAAACATCGCAACGTTCTCTCCAAATCCTGGTTGGCTCGCTCAGTTTGACCATTGCTCTGGGGATGGAACCCAGAGGACAGACTGACAGTCGCCCCCAGGAGTTTACAAAATTCTCGCCAAAATTTGGACACAAATTGGGGTCCTCTGTCAGAAACCACGTCTGTCGGGAGGCCATGTAGCCGAAAGACGTTGTTAACGACAATCAACGCTGTCTCCTTGGCTGAGGGTAATTTGGGCAAGGGAATGAAATGGGCCGCCTTCGAGAACCGGTCCACCACGGTCAAAACTACCGTGTGACCCTGGGAGGGTGGGAGGGCGGTGATAAAATCTAGAGCAATATGGGACCAGGGTCTCGAAGGCACCGGCAGTGGTTGAAGTAACCCATCTGGAGGTCGATTAGAAGTCTTACCCGTGGCGCAAACTGAGCAAGCCAAGACAAAACTGTGAACGTCATGAGCCATACGAGGCCACCAGAATCGTTGCTTGACTAAAAATTGAGTGCGATTAACTCCTGGATGGCAAGCCACATTGGAACAATGACCCCACTGAATAACACTGGACTGTAAACCCTCAGGCACAAATAAACGATTCGGTGGACAACGAGCCGGAGGCGTTACCCCTTCTAAGGCCTTCTTGACCTTCGATTCGACCTCCCATGTGAGTGTAGAGATGAATAGATTCTCTGGTAAAATGCACTCGGGAGTAGACGGGCGTTCGGAAAGGTCAAAAATATGCGATAAAGAATCGGGTTTGATGTTTTTGGAACCCGGGCGGTACGAGAGAGTAAAATCAAAACGACCAAAAAAAAGAGCCCACCGAGCCTGCCTGAAGTTCAATCTTTTAGCAGTCCGAATGTATTCCAAGTTCTTGTGATCGGTCCAGACGATAAAAGGTACCCCCAACCCTTCTAACCAGTGGCGCCACTCCTCCAATGCTAACTTGACTGCCAACAACTCTCTGTTGCCAATGTCATAATTGCGCTCAGCAGGGGATAAACGATGCGACAAAAACACGCAAGGATGCATCTTGTCATCTGAAGGAGAACGCTGGGATAACACTGCACCTACCCCCACCTCTGACGCATCGACCTCCACCACAAACTGACGTGATGGATCAGGGGTTATCAGAATGGGGGCTGAAACAAAGCAACCCTTCAGTTTGGCAAACGCAGCCGAGGCTGCGTCTGACCACCTGAACGTCGTTCTGGGGGAGGTCAAGGCGGTCAGAGGTGCGGCTAGTTGGCTGAAATTGCGAATGAAACGCCGGTAGAAATTGGCGAACCCCAGAAACCTCAGTAGGGCCTTACGGGAATCTGGACTTGGCCAATCCACCACAGCCTTAATCTTCTCAGGATCCATGCGCATTCCCTCATCCGAAATGATGTAACCTAGAAAAGGAACAGACTGTGCATGAAAAGCGCATTTCTCCGCCTTGACAAAAAGCCCATTCTCTAGCAACCTCTGAAGCACTTGTCGGAGGTGTTGCACGTGTTCCTGGAGAGACGATGAAAAAATCAATATGTCATCCAGGTAGACATATATGAACTGATCGACCATGTCTCGTAACACGTCATTAACAAGTGCCTGGAAGACCGCTGGGGAGTTGGAAAGGCCGAAAGGCATAACCAAATATTCAAAGTGCCCCCTGGGGGTGTTAAAAGCGGTCTTCCACTCATCCCCCTCCCTGATGCGGACCAAATGATAAGCATTTCGTAAATCCAATTTTGTGAAGATAAATGCTCCCTGCAACCTCTCGAAAGCTGAAGACATCAACGGCAAAGGATAAGTATTCTTTACCATGATGCTGTTCAACCCCCGGTAATCAATACAAGGTCGCAACAATCCATCCTTCTTACCCACAAAAAAGAACCCCGCCCCCGCTGGAGAAGAGGAAGGGCGGATGAACCCCGTTGCTAGAGAATCAGAAATGTATTTCTCCATGGCCTCTCTCTCCGGAACAGAGAGTGAATATAACTTGCCCTTAGGCGGAGACGTACCTGGCAATAACTCTATAGCACAGTCATAGGGACGATGCGGAGGAAGAGAAGCAGCCCGAGACTTACTGAACACCTCCTTCAGGTCCAGGTACTCCGCGGGCACGTTAGATAAATCCACTGCCTCCTCCTGAAACACAGGGACAGAAACAGACGGACAGGCAGACACAAGACAAGACTTATGACAATAACTGCTCCACGCCGACACAGATTCCGATTGCCAGTCCACTCTGGGGTTGTGACGGGTGAGCCATGGGTGACCAAGGACGATGGGTGCAAGAGGAGTGTCCAGAATGTAAAAGGAGATGGTTTCGCTATGATTGCCTGATGTGATGAGGGTGATGTCTTCGGTGGCCAGTGAAATGGTGGGGAGTTCTTGACCGTTGAGGGCGTGTACTGCAATCTGATGCGTGAGGGGTCTGAGGGGAACTTGAAACTTGCGTGCAAATGTGTGGTCCATGAAATTACCTTCAGCCCCTGAATCCAAAAGTGCTCGACAGTCGTGGAGGTGAGTTGCCCATCGGAGTCTTACCGGAAGGAGAGTAGATGTGGATTAGGTCTTCTCGGCAGAGATCCCACCCGACAGTAGCCTCATACTTACTGTCGGGCTGGGCCTTTTAACGGACAGCTGTAAGCAAAATGTCCCGCTCCTCCACAGTACATACAAAGGCCCAGGGATCTCCGCCTCTCCTTCTCCTCCCGGGAAAGCCGGGCTCGACCCACCTGCATGGGCTCGTGATCATTGACGGGGCTGACCGCGTCCCTGCCTCCGGAGCGTTGTCCCTCGATCCCTCCAAGAAAACGATTAGGTTGAAGACGTCGGTCAGCTCGAGAAAGACGTGCGTCCACTCTCAGAGCCAGAGCTATGAGATCACTTAACTTGGTGGGAAGGTCCATGGCGTAAATTTCTCTTTGGACGCGGTCAGCCAGCCCATGCAGGAACATGTCCCACTGCGCCTCCTCGTTCCATTGGCTCTCTGCTGCTAGAGTTCGGAATTCGATCGAAAAGTCAGATACGGACCTCTCTCCTTGTCGTAAATCCGCCAATACTCTAGCAGCCTCTCTTCCAGCAACGGCGCGGTCGAACACTTGCCTCATTTCGTTGGAGAGCTTCTGGAACGAGGAGCAGCATTCTTCCTGATTTTCCCACACCGCCGTTCCCCAAAGCGCCGCTCTCCCAGTCAGAAGCGCCAAAACGACCTTGGTTCGCTCATCGTGAAATGTCTTGGGTTGTAGAGAGAAGTGCATCGAGCACCTGGTTAGGAAAGATCGACAGTAATTTGGTTCACCTGAATAAGCCTCAGGAACAGGCAGGCGGGGCTCCGACTGGGATGGGTCCGCTGGTGGTGGTGGGGGAATCGGCGGTGCGGGTGGCGCAGTGGGAACTCGGGACTGTTGGATCTGCTGGGTGAGCCCGGACACCTGCGCCACTAGAGCCTGAACAGCGCGAGCGGTCTCGTTGAGATTTCTCTCCTGAGTGTCCATTCTTTGCATGCATTTATTCATAAATGCCTCCATTGAAGTTGTAGAGCCACTCGCTGCTTCCATGCTCAGGGTCAGATCGTTCTGTAACGAATGAGAAGAGGAAGCAAGATGCAAGTAAAAGACTCTTTATTGTATATATATTATAAGGAAGGTCAAAGTCCAGAACAGACAGGCTAGCGGCGCAGGGACCCCGATGGCCAGATGAACCCGGTGAGTGGAAGTGCAGCAGTGCGGTGAGATGAATCCAGTGATGAGAATAATCCAGAATAAATCCACAGGAACAGGAACAGGAACAAGGACAAGGAAGGCACAGGACTCGAGACGCAGACTGGAACACTACCGGGACACCACAAACAACGATCTGACAAAGGAGATGAGAAAATGGTGAGCATATATAGGGTGATGAGATGAGCTGCAGCTGGTGACGGGAGTGATGAGCTTGATTGCTGATGAGTGCTAATGAGCCGGCACGCCCACACAATCAGTACACACATACACACAACAACAGAACATGAGACAAGAAAGAGACAAAGGATTTATATACCGTGACAACACGTTTCTGGTGTGCAAAGACAGAAAACGCCACGCCACGCAGCCAGTGTGTCGCCGGCCTGGCGTGTCAGTTTTTATTTCGACTCCCATGTTAACAGGTTAGAGCTTGCACACTGCCTGCGTGTCTCGCCGAAAACGCGTGCATGCTAGAAATAGAACCGACGCCTATTTTTCACGCGACATGCAAGCGTGTTGGAAGCGTTTCCAGGTAAAATAGAATAGAAAAATATGTTTAGATGTCATTTTGATACGATAAATAATCTATCTATAAATTACAGAAACGTCTGTCTGTCTGTATGTCCGTCTGTCTGTCTGTGTGTGTGTGTGTGTGTGTGTGTTATTCGCATATCTCTCGAACCGTTAGTCCGATGGATTTCAAACTTGACAGGTGTCTCGCTACGGGCACGAGTAAGTGCAGTGCCAAGTTTGACGTTGTTTGGATGAGAAATGCAAAAGATATCGTTAAAAATACCAGTAAAAGAAGCACTTAGAAGGTTGTGGTTTAAAAATAAACATTCTGACATAAACACTCTGTCAGCTACACTGTTTACTTCTGAATATTCAAAAAAGTTCATGAGATATTTCTTAGCGATGGCTGATTTCAACAGTTTCAATATGATAAAAAATAACTTTTATATTGATTCAATGGATTAATTGCATTTTGGAAAAAAAAAGTGTCATGAATTTATTGCATTTTTGGGGAAAATAATCCGTTTTAATAATAAATCTTTGAAAATCAAAATCTGGATTTTAATTTTTTTTATGTTATTATAACCTAAAGATGCTATGTGAAAGTTTGAAACAGAAAATAGTGGTTTTCATCTTGTCACTTTCTTGGTAAAGAAAACACATTTTTACTCAAATGAATCAAAATGGATTTATCACATTTTGGAACCAAACTATAATATTCAAAAATAAACAGTGTAGCTGACTGAGTGTTTATGTCAGAACGTTTATTTTTAAACCACAACCTTCTAAGTGCTTCTTTTACTGTTATTTTTAACGATATCTTTTGCATTTCTCATCCAAACAACGTCAAACTTGGCACTGCACTTACTCGTGCCCGTAGCGAGACACCTGTCGAATTTTAAATCCATCGGACTAACGGTTTGAGAGATATGCGAATAACACACACACACACACACACACACACACAGACAGACAGACGGACATACAGACAGACAGACGTTTCTGTAATTTATAGATAGATTTATAAATTACGGGAACGTCTTTCTGTGTGCGTGTGTGTGTGTGTGTGTTTCTGTGTGTTATTCTCATATCTCTCGAACCGTTAGTCCGATGGATTTCAAACTTGACAGGTGTCTCGCTATGGACATGAGTAAGTGCAGTGCCAAGTTTGACGTTGTTTGGATTAGAAATGCAAAAGATATCGGTAAATATATATCGGTAAAAGAAGCACACACTGGCTTTTGCCACTCTAGCCACTCTGGCTTTTGACCCTCACAGAGAGGGTCGAAGAAAGCAGTGGAGCTTAAGAAGCTTGGAGTTCCCTGTGTATCCTGCTCCCTGAATCGTGTAGTTCAATGTTCCACATTTATTGTATGTCATTATGTCAGTATCAGTATTTGCTTTCTACCATGCACAAATAAAAATGTCACTGAACTTTTGCTCTGTAATTGTAACAGTGAGCACTCAAACACACCAAACCAACAATTACTAAAAACACACACAAAAACTTTGCACGGGCACTTTGCACTGCTCCCTGAATCGACGCGCTTATTTGTGGATGTAAACTGAATCTATAAGTCAGCTATGCTGTTTACTTCTGAATATTATATTTCATTCTGGTGCACTTAAAGTTATCGCTACTGTGTAATAGTAGCCTATGCTATTCACCAACTAAACATATCCTATTCAATGCGTTCACAGTCTCTTTCACGGGCATCATTTGTAGTTGCCTATTCACAAACTGTTTGCTCAAGCATAGCGTTTTCTCGGAGTTCACTGTGTGCTTTCTACCATGCACAAACAAAAATGTAACTGAACTTTTGCTAAAAACACACACAAAAACTGATTTTGCACGGGCATTTTGCACTAGTTAATTTAAATCGCCTTAATGTTTTTGTTCCAGAACAAATACAGATCTGATTAAATTATTAATTTTAAGCTTAACAAGCTTAAATGAACTGAATGAACTTTTCAGTAGCTTTAGGTTACTGAATTCCGCCTATTTTAAATTATGAGTGGCTTACAGATTTTAAGTATCTTCCCCAGCACTGCTGGTTTAGGATATCAGTTTTGTTTGTCAAGTATCTCTGCAGGTGTAAACAAGAACACAATCAATAGAAGTAAAAGTCTCTTCAATATGGTGAAACCAAAGTAAAATGATTCCACAATATTCTTTCATGTCTCAAAAATAAGCCACCTTATTCTGTGGATAAACGCTTCTGAATGAAAATGTTTGGGCAAAGAAACGCTTGATGAATCCTTGGAGGATCTTGATGTGAAACATTAATATTCCGGACTGTTTATCAGTCAATTCTCTGATCTTATAGAGTGGAGTCCAAAAAGTCTGAGACCACTAGTAAAATCATTCATGTTCGATCATGTTTTCTTATTTATTTATTTGTTTATTTATTTATTAAATTCCATGTTCTCCAGCATGGTTTGATAATATTGAGCAGTGTCATTTCTGTCAGCACTAGTATAATCAAATACGCCACTAATACACTAGTATAAACCTAATACAGTTAGGATTGGCGGTTCTGTTCTGGGCAAGAACTCCCTGCGCATCCATGCTGCCTAGCATTGATAAGAGCAGGGAGAGCAGCAATTTACCTATTTATTAACTTTATTAATTAATAAAATAACCCTTAGGGTTAACAGAACAGAACCAACATGAATGTATTGCAGATATCATTAATTCAAGATTTTAAAGTAGAACATAATGACGAGAGGAGGAGCTGGGGAGGGAGGTAATTCGCTCCTGAGAAACGCGATAGCTGCTGATATATATGTATACAGTGATGGGTGTCGTAGTCCTATAGGTAGACGTGGATCAGCTGATAGTGATGCGAGCTTGACTAACATGACCTGACAGAACTGTCAGGTCCATGCTTGATTTTAGCATTATTTATATACTAATATAGTATTTATTAATATTTTGAATTAGCTTTTATTTATGTATTATTTTAAGTTCTGTTAAAGGTCCCGTATTATGCCCCTTTTCACAAGATGTAAAATAAGTCTCTGATGTCCCCAGAGTGTGTATGTGAAGTTTTAGCTCAAAATACCCAACAGATCATTTTTTACAGCATGTTTAAATTGTCATTTTTTGGGGCTCAGAAAAACGCCCCGGTCCGAATGATCCGAAATGATGATTCTGATGATGATGAAATATTCATCTGCTTGTATGTATCCATTATTAATAGCCTACAAGTCTGCTGTTTCGGATCAGGTCCGAATGATGATCAAACATATACTGATGGGTTTAATAAAGTTTATTGTACATCACACAAAAGATGAAGCGTCAGTTTTACTTCAGAAAATCACCGTAAGAGCTGAGTAAACACAGTAAGTTATAAGAAGTGCCGAATTTCGGGAGAGTTGAGGGAGCATTTTCTTTAAAGGTCCCGTTCTTCGTGATCCCATGTTTCAAACTTTAGTTAGTGTGTAATGTTGCTGTTAGAGCATAAATAATATCTGTAAAATTATAAAGCTCAAAGTTCAATGCCAAGCGAGATATTTTATTTAACAGAAGTCGCCTACATCGAACGGCCCGTTTGGACTACATCCCTCTACTTCCTTCTTTAATGACGTCATTAGAACCGTTTTTTGACTAACCTCCGCCCACAGGAATGCTCCCTCAACTCTACCGAAATTCGTTTATGTACTTGCGCACTTCTTATAACTTACTGTGTTTACTCAGCTCTTATGGTGATTTTCTGAAGTAAAACTGACGCTTCATCTTTTGTGTGATGTACAATAAACTTTATCAAACTCATCAGTATATGCAGGGGCGTAGCAGCCATTATAAAAGTGGGGGGGGACAAAAGCTGTATGTGACCATAGGATGTGACCCAAAGGTAATGATCATAACAGTGTTTTTCCTGGCTCAAAATGAGGCGGAGGTGGTAAAATCCTAATAATGTATTTTAATAATAAGATAATTAAATGTGTATTTTTTTGTAGATCATCATATAGCCTAATGTGTTTCCTACATTATTTTTGTGGGTGGAGCTTAGTAACTCTAGGAAATTTTGTACATTTTAAAGATAAATTCATCTTTGCCCCCCCGGAAGAAAATTTTGTACATTTTAAAGATAAATTCATTAATCTGGTGCACTTTGAGTCACCCGAATCCACTATTAAAAATAAATAATCCACCCGCAAACTGCCCGATGATATTCTCTGATTTAGATATCTGCTTCTGATCATCACATTACAATTATTCAAATTCTCAGTGTTAAGCATGCTAATATGGTAACATATCACCAGAGAATGTCTAATATGGCGAGAAGTTTCACTCTCAGTACACTTCCGGCTTTTGAACTGGTTGCAGTTCCACTCTGATTCCATATGAGGGCGCTCACAGGACGAGTGCAGAATGAATGGAGGTCTATGGCGCTATACCAATAAAAATCCACTTTTCTCAGGATATAATTTTTTTTTCTAGTAATTTGAATGTTGTATTCGAAAGGAGATGCAAATAAATTACACATTGCTGGGTGTTGGATTTTTTTGAGTCACTTATTTGCTTTAAAAACTCTTTTAAAGTGTCAATGACGTCATACACATCGTACGACCAGAGATACTGCTTTACGGCAATCCTTCACTCACTCTGGTGCGTTCGCGCTCTGCACTTTCTTTTCACTCGAGGCATCGACAACACAGCTGACACAGGTAAACACACGTGCTAGAAGAGTTTTTGTTTTGTTTGTTTCTGGTCCCGCTGCGGATGACACTATGCCATCAAGCGGTATCTCTGGTCGTAATCAGTCCTTCACTGACCAATCAGCGTTCATTAGCAGAATGCTAGCGTGTTATGGGCAACAACAACTCAACCTGTAAGAAATCAAAAGGACATAAGTACTCGTTTATTCAACTTTCGACCTAAAACCCATGTTGAACTTGCAAAATCTACAATCAGATCTGAGATTTCTCAACGGCAATCGGGTGAGAGAGACAAATTTAGCCGTCTAGCCCCATTGACTCCCATTCATTTTGCACTCATGGCGATCGCCCCCAGTGGAACTCTGGTGGTACTTCAACCAAAATTCGGTACTAGGATAAGCTAACCTAACGTTACTAATGCAATGTTATGTTAGCTAGCTAGTAACGTTAGCCACTCACCTTCATAATCGTAGATGAAGTTCTCGAAAAAGAAACTGTATCCCTTGTCCACTTTGGAGCGGGCTGTGATGGAATGTTGTTCAGTTAGTCGATGTACGTCAGAAAAAGTTATTTTGGGTAAATTTACCAGGGATGCAGTATAACTAAACTTAGGGTCGTCCATTGTGGGTTTGCCAGAGTGATGAGTGATTCATGAGTGATTCACCGGAAGTGGCAGTGCACTAAGATCACTGAATGCGGAAGTACTACGTATCAGCGTGATAATGGCCTATAGAGCTTAATAGGGAGTGGGCAGGCTCTCTGTAGACGGGCTCTGATATCACACTGAAGGCTGTTTTAAAATTAACATTTATTTAAAATAAAAGTTCTTCTTTTGGCAAAATTACACTTCCTTAATAGCCTAAACCTTCAAACCTTCAAACCTCCACCAGTTCGAATCCCTTCAAACTTAAATAGTTAATGTTTCATTATATCACTGTTTGAAAACACTAATTTTTTATACCTTTATAAAGGGCATTTTCCCCCTAATTTTATTAGCCTAAATGTATGCTCCATCTTTCATTTCAAATTCTTAAATTTGATCAATATATTCAATTCAAATAATAAGACACTAGGCTGTTACCAGTCAAATTAAATAATTTACATTGAAAAAGTATAACTGTATTAATTTGGATTATTTTAAATATTTTTGAATGTACAAAAATAAGGAATGTTGAAAAGAATGATACTTTATGAAACTAAACCGCCAGTAGGAGGCGGCAGGCGACCATCTTAATGAGCGAGTCATTGAGTCATTCATTCAAACGATTCGTTCAAACGGCTGAATTATTCAGAATGAGGCAGTTTATGAATGAGTAATTGAATCTTTGACTCAACCGATTCGTTCAAAACGCTGAATCATTCAGTAATGCAACAAGTGTTGCTGTGAGATGCGCTATGGTTCTGCTGTGATCTTTGTTTGGGACTATTTTCGCTGCTGAAACAGAACAAAAACAGTCATTGCGTCTAAAATGTAAGTAACTTAATTTTAACTATTTGTTTATTGAACTGTTATGAAACCAGTCATGGTTTCAATCTTGATGGCATTCAGGAAAACAGCTGGTAGTGTGTAGCCTAGGCTATATATTGTTTCTTAACTAAAATATGTTATAACTGCGCGAGCCTCAACAGCGCACATTAGGCCTATATTATTATCAACTATGGGCTATCAATCGCCACTTACATCAAATTAAATAAAACAGAATTATCCTCACGGTTTCAGTGATTCCCTGGTTATTTTTTATTTTTATATTAAAAATTGTTTTAATCAGGGCATTTGTCCGGTTGGGCAAGTAGTAGGCCTACAATTCTCTCTCACTTTTCCCTTAAAAAAAAACCCCACATGTGTTCCGGACACACTCTATGGTCCATACGGGTTCTGTTGTCGTACACGTCTTACTCATAGACAGTCTTAAGCCTGTTTTATGCTTCTGCGTCGAGTCGACGGCGTACCTCCGCGGACCCCTCTGCGTCGACGCGAACCCCTCTCCAACCCCTCCGCCGCAGCTCGACGCGCACCTCCAAAAAATTGTAACTACGCGTCGAGGCGACGCAGACCCCAAGGGCTGTGATTGGTCAGATTATACATCATTTCCGGAGTGTAGCTTTTCCGGTTTCCCCCTCCCGCTATAGCGACATTTTTAGCCTTTAATCACTGTTAAAAAAGGACAAAACTTAAGGTGTCATTTTGACCCCAAACTTTTAAAGAGCAATTGCATAAGGAAATATAATTTTTTTTATATGGAAAACTATATATCTTTTTTTTTTATTTACTTCTAAACTATCCATTTATGCTTTTTTTTTTTACCTATTTACTGCACAAATACATAACTAGGCCATAAATTGGCTCATGAAAAATGATTTTTAAAAGAAAAAAATCACTTAAATGATGATCATAATTAAATCTAAATAGTTTTTGGACATTGCTCTATGTGTTAGGGATATAACACTGCCATCTAAAGGTTAGTTGAAAAACTTTATTTCTTATAGGAAAGGAATTAAAGTGCAATGGCCAAAGATATCCAATAGAGGGCCATAGAGAATCATTCATTCATTCAATTATTCAACCTCCCCTCAGAACTTATATATTTTGTGATGAATATTTATGTAAACATTTTGCAATGCATAAAAAATCTGTATTTTTGTCAGAGTTAGAATTTGTTGTGGTTTTCTGATATATTTTGAATTATCTGCTTTTGCAAATTATTATATATTTTGTTATTATTATTATTATTATTATTATCTACAAGTTACCACTATGACATGACTGTAGTGTGTGTGTGTGTGTGTGTGTGTGTGTGTGTGTGTGTGTGTGTGTGTGTGTGTGTGTGTGTGTGGGAACAAGCTTGTTCCATGTTGCATATGTGACATTTTATAGATTTATGCCAGTTTAGTTGATTTTATTTGGCAATTTCTATAAAAATGCTCTCTGTTGCAGTGACATACATGTGTGTGTTTGTGTGTGTGTGTGTGTATGAGATAGAAAGTTCGTTCCACTTTGGGTTTATGCTCTAGGACCAGACCTTGATTTAAATGTATTTTTTTTTTTAGATTTATGCCAGTTTTGTTTATTTTATTTGCCAATTTCTATAAAAATACTCTCTGTTGCAGTGACATACATGTGTGTGTTTGTGTGTGTGTATGAGATATAAAGTTTGTTCCACTTTGGGTTTATGCTCTAGGACCAGACCTTGATTTAAATGTAATTTTTTTTTAGATTTATGCCAGTTTTGTTTATTTTATTTGCCAATTTCTAT
The DNA here is from genome assembly GCF_963993115.1 of Abramis brama. Classification (NCBI taxonomy): domain Eukaryota; kingdom Metazoa; phylum Chordata; class Actinopteri; order Cypriniformes; family Leuciscidae; genus Abramis; species Abramis brama. The sequence goes on along the minus strand of NC_139981.1, from coordinate 4,352,132 downwards.
AAAAATACTCTCTGTTGCAGTGACATACATGTGTGTGTTTGTGTGTGTGTGTGTATGAGATAGAAAGTTCGTTCCACTTTGGGTTTATGCTCTAGGACCAGACCTTGATTTAAATGTAATTTTTTTTAGATTTATGCCAGTTTTGTTTATTTTATTTGCCAATTTCTGTAAAAATGCTCTCTGTTGCAAACACATACATTTGTGTGTTTGTTTATGTGTTTGTGTGTGTGTGTGTGTGTGTGTGTGTGTGTGTGTGTGTGTGTGTGTGTATGAGATAGAAAGTTTGCTCTACTTTTTATTTATGCTCTAGGACCAGACCTTGGTTTCTATGTAGAAATTTTCAGATTTATAATGTATTTACTTTTATTTTTTTGACAAATAAAATAAAAAAAAGTCATTTTTTTTCATTTCCCCATTCATTTTCAATGTGGGGTCATTTTGACCCCAAACACCTTAAAAGGTAATTTTTTTTTTACACACCTTTAGAACAACCAAATCAAGCCCAGTTTTTTTGTGCATGTTTAGATAGATTATTTAGGAAAAGTCACAGAGTTTCATGCCCCTGAGATGAAGTTAACACTTTTAAAAAATGAAGGAAAAATCCATTGGGGTCTGTATGACCCCAAACACTAATTAAAGTGAACACTGCACTGTTTGTGTTCAACGATGGATCAAGTTTTTTTAATATATTTTTTATATACTAAAGTTATTTATATTTTTAATTGTACTTAAAACTTTGCCCTTTGTTCTTATTCTCTTATTCTTCTATGTTCTTATTTATTGTATAGAAATTTGGGGCAATAATTATAAAAGTTCACTACTCCAAAAACGAGCAGTTAGAATTATACACAAGGTGAGATATTTTGACCACACAAATATATTATTTCTGCAATCTAAAATTTAGATTTTTATACTGCTCAATTCTTGTATAAAGCCCACAAAAATATATGCATATGTATGGGTGATAAACTGTTGTTTTTTTTATTATTTTTTATTGTGTTAATATATATGCATATATTTACATATTCATTTATCTTTTTTTTTATCAATCAATAAATAAATCAACGTTTGTTTTGCAAAAAAGATTGTTGTTTATTTACAATACAATGTTCATGGTTACATCATGGATATACAGTAATTAACCAAAGTCTGCCACTGGACACTACATTATCCTGCCATGGCACAGTTCCATGTGGAGACTTCTTTTTCTTCTGCGATTAAACATTTGCAATAAAATCATTTGTTAAAATACATATAAGGCTTCTATGATGTTTATCATGGATCGCAGTGGAACACGCACTGTGAATCCGAAATATAACGTTAGATGAGGAACACGCTCATCGCTCTGTGAGGAGAATATTCATTCTTATATGGTTATTTTTATTACTGCAGTATAATTTCGTTAAGCTCTCTGGCTGATACACACACATATAGCTTTGAAAGACGCTGGAACATTGTTGTTCAACGTCGATTAGCTCCAGCTGCAACAACACTCTCTCTCTCTTTCGCTCGCCATCGGAAATGAACAAGCGGAACCGGCGCACTGAACCAAAACAAACTAGCAAAGAGATTCGCGAACCCCACACCCCCCTAGCGTTCTGGCGGTGAAATGCAACGCAACCCGACGCAGAACTATAAACGGCCACGACGCCGTAGGAGTGACGGCGTAGCTACGCCGTCGAGTTGACGCAGAAGCATAAAACAGGCTTTATACTCTGCGTTACAGTTGGTTCAATCAACAAGGAAATAACTTTACGCGTGATTCATGTCATCGCGACATACATACTTACAGTGCGGGTTTGAAAAAAGGATGCAATCGTCCTCTGCTTTTTTCTGGGGTTCATTTTACCCCAGACGGCCAAACAGCCAAACAGCAAAGTAACTAAACACAACGAACGAAAATTCGCAAGAGCAACAAGAGATTTGAAGCTCATGGCAGACACGCCCAAGAGATGATTCGCGCTGTGATTGGCTGAATGTTTGTTCACTCAAGTCTAAGTGACAAATCAGAGAACACGGGCAGAAATATTGGCGCTGGGGCAAAAAAAAAAAATGCGGGGGACAGAATCACCTGTTTCTAAAAGTGAGGGGGACGTGTCCCCCCCGTCCCCCCCGGTTGCTACGCCCCTGCAGTTTGATCATCATTCAGACAGCAGACTTGTAGGCTATTAATAAATAATGGATACATACAAGCAGATGACAAATACGTTATAATAACCGTAATTAAACTACTAAACTATACCTGTTTCATCTCTATACAGCACTCTGACTCTGTAGGCATTATTGTCCGACTCGAAATGAACACCGTTACTGAGAGTTTCTGATATTATCATCATTCCGTGAGATGAAATTGTCCTGAGAGACTGAGCGCGAGCTCATGAAGCTCCGCCCCCTGGGTCGTCCAGCAGGAGCTTATTTGCATTTAAAGGGCACACACTAAAACAGTGCGTTTTTCTGTGCCCCAAAAAATGACAATTTAAACATGCTGTAAAAAAATATCTGTTGGGTATTTTGAGCTGAAACTTCACATACACACTCTGGGGACATCAGAGACTTATTTTACATCTTGTGAAAAGGGGCATAATACGGGACCTTTAAAAACAAAATAATTCCACCTCGTCTTCAGCGGCTGCCTCAGATTTCGGGAGTAAATAGAGAGAGCTATGTGGATTAATGCATTCAGCCACATTCTCATCTATGGCTGTGAACTCGATCAGGGCGGGTCTATGTTGAAACGGCAGTGTCTGTCAACACTCGTGGGCGGGGCCTGTGCTTAGTGACGTCACTAAAACAGCATTCTGAAAACAGGTTGTTGGGAGACAGTGCTGATGATTTATGGGGATTAATAAAAAAGGAGTGAGTGGATTTTTATCACTATTGGCTGGTTGTGTGCACACACTGCCAACACATATTTATGTCCAAACAGCATGCAAAAGTGAATTTTGCATAATAGGTTTTTAGGTAATTTGTCAATTTCTATTATTATTATTTTTCTATTTTTTCTGTTTTATTTTTATTCATTAATTTTAGTACTTCAACTTAATTAATTCGGTAAGTTTTTTTAAGTATGCATCTAATATTTATTTTTTATTTCAACTTTATTTCAATTAGCAAAAATTATTTTTAATAGTTTTAGTAACAACACTGAGCTTCAATGTAAGTCAAATCTGACTGTCTCTACAAAGAGTTACATGATTAATATCACAAATTTGTCTAGAAATTGTTCAGAATCTTAAATATTTCTCATTCACTTCATTATAACTTTGTTTGAATTATTTCAACTTTATTGATTTCCAGGTTTATCTGGTATTTTAAATGTGGTTTCAGACATTTGAACCCCAGTGTATGTCCTCAATTTAGTTGCTTACTACAGATGTACTTTACTATAAAAGCCTTCATCACCATTGGATAGCAGAATGTGGATCATGCCATTTGAAAAGGGTAAAGAGAAAGCCAGATAAAGAAGCAAGGCTCAATGTTTTCGAGTTTAAAGGGCATCTATTATGACTCTTTTCACAAGATGTAAAATAAGTCTCTGATGTCCCCAGAGTATGTATGTGGAGTTTTAGCTCAAAATACCCAACAGATCATTTTTTACAGCATGTTTAAATTGAAATTTTTTAGGGCTCAGAAAAACGCGCTGTTTTAGTGTGTGCCCTTTAAATGCAAATTAACTGCTGCTGCACGACACAGGGGGCGGAGCCTCACGAGCTCGCGCTTCAGTCAGGACAATCTCATCTGATAATATCAAAACAGAAACTCTCAGTTGCGGTGTTCATTTCGACTCGGAGTCGGACAATATTGCCCACAGAGCCAGAGAATATATGCTGTATGGACATAGAACAGGTATAGTTTAGTTTAATTATGGTTATAAGTTATAACTTATTTGTCATCTGCTTTTATCCACTAATACAAGCCTGCTGTAGCAAAACCCGTCCGAATGATGACCAAAATATACTGACGAGTTCAGTGAAGTTTATTGTACATCACACAAAAGATGAGCGTTAGTTTTACTCCAGAGAATCTCTGTAAGAGCTGAATAAACATAGTATAAGTGCGCATTAAAGTCTTATCCATAAATTCTCTCTCTCTCTCTCTCTCCCCCTTTCATTATCAACAACATACACAGCGAGTACACAAAACACTTGTTACAACTAACAGTAAACAAATATACACACCTTTTCAGTGGGTGCTAAATAAACTGGTAAACCTTATATCCGTAAAATGACTCGAAGAGCTGTCATAAAGAGCGCGCTCGCACTTTCATTCGTGTCCAGTCACGTTAGGCCTGTTGCTCCGGAGAGTGTAAGCTTGATCACAAACAGTACAGATCCATCCTCGAGTAACAACGAGAGTAAATGAAGACTGCTATGTTCATTCTTACATCCGTCAACAACACACCTCAATCGCTTAGGAGACATTCTTGTCTACAGCTGCTCAAGCGTCGAACAATGGCGGACTCTGTGTCCAGCTCACTCAGGGCGGGTCTGGGCTCAAACTGAAGTGTCACTCAACAGTCGTGGGAGGGGCCTGCTCAATTCTACATCACATTGCGCGAATCTGATAACAGCTCATTCTGAGACAGTGCTTATGATTTATTGAGATTGTAAAAAAAACACTGGGTGGATTTTTATCATTCTAGGGTGGTTTTGCTCACACACTGCCAACACACATTTATGTTCAAACACCATGTAAAAGTGAATTTTGCATAATAGGTGCCCTTTAAAAGAGAGTGGTTCTGAATGGGTGCGCATCTCAGTTGTTTGTAAAGTGATAAAGAGAGGATCTTTTCCCCCTGCTTTTCTTTCAGAGGCTTTTCTCCTGTCCTCGAACAGCCTCACATTTGGCCTTGTCTCCGAACTGCTGGAGAAAAAAGTTCACCTTTCAGGCGCTCGCTGTGCCCGCAGGATTATTCCAGCTGTCATCAGGAATCTTCCCAAATTCCTGGTTTCTGTTTTGAGGATGAGCACATACGCCGTTCTGTAGCCCCATGGTAAAAGCAGAATCCTTTAAAACTCATAACAATTCCTGTCACACTTTGATAATGTTCACAGATGGCGTTCGGTTATTGTTGTTCTTGGGGAACTGTGGAGATGGAAGCAGATGTCTAATGTTAGTGAGAGGATTCGAGCGTTCAACACAGAACATGGTGGAGTAATGGTGAAAGAGGCGAAGGGATGGCAACATAATTAAACCCTATTCCATGATAATTATTTTTCCGTTTATGAAGGAAAAGTCCTGGCTCAGGCTCAGTCCTGACATCCTTCTACAGGTGTGTGGTGGAGAGCGTCCTGTGCTCCTGCATCACTGTGTGGCACGGCAGCTGCTCTTCAGCAGAGAAGAAGGCTCTGCAGAGGGTGGTGAAAGCTGCACAGAGGACTGTGGGACACAGTCTACCCACCACCACGGACATCTACACCTCCAGATGCAGGAGAAGGGCCAACTGCATCAGGAAAGACCCCACCCACCCTGCACACACACTGTTTGTCCCCCTCCCCTCAGGCAGGAGGCTACGGAGTATCAAAAGCAGGACCACCAGACTGAGGAACAGCTTCTTCCCAGAGGCTGTGAGACTGTCAAACGCTGGAGGATCTTTGTAGCCCTCCCCAAATAGTGAATAATAGTCACCTGACTGCATTTGCACTGCACTGTCACCTTAACTGCATTTGTACATTACCTCATTTGGCTAATTTAAGCTAATTTTATTTTCTATATTTATACTTATATATATTCTTTATATTTATACATGTCTTTTTGTTTTTTGTCTTTTTTTTTTTTTTTTTTACTTATGGCTTGAAAGGGACCAGAGAAACCATTTTCGTTCCTCCATATGTACCAACATGTGTAGAAATGACAATAAAGAATCCTTGAACCTTGAACCGTATCATATTTAGTCCAATCCCATGCAAGACGATTGTTAATTATAATTTTTTTATTTATAATTCAATATTGAAGTGTTGATTTTAAAAAATACAACAGTTTAGTCTTTTATAGTTATATTGTGTGATGTGATGTTATTGTAACCCTTTTCACCATAGGCTTGTGATGAGGCAAGTACATTATACAGCAACATATAAAGTATTAAACCCTCTTAATCCTAATGCTTGGTAAAATGGTGAAAGAGATTGTATGACAAACCTGTCTAGGAACACTATGATTCTCACTATCTCTCTGCTGAGTACCTGAAGGAATAATCTTGGGTTTAAAACATATAGGATATTACCACAGAAAACACTGAGCTACACAAATACATGGCATGTGATGGAACAAACAACAAGAACGCCATAGCTCAGTTTCCTCCTTTTGTATTATGCAAAAATCACATAACATTTGAACAACAAACATGAAAAATAAAAAACCCAATTTGAAGAAAACCCCCCCCCCGGGTAATAAAGTCAATGGTCTGTGATAACCTGAGTGCACTCTTTTGTTTGTTTTGTTCTTTTAGCAGGCCTGCATTAGTTTTTTGGCGCGCTTAATGTTGGAGCTCATAGAGTGAAGAAAGCAACAATACCTCCTGGCGTGTAATGAAAAGCTCAGATCCTACCGCGTCTGTCACTCTCTCTCTTGTCAGGCGAACTCCGTTTGCAAGCGGCACAATGAGGGTTAAACAGCTTCATTCGCCCAGCACCGACAGCCAAACAGTCCCCAATGAAGAAAACATCTGCGTCAGCCAGGGAATCTTTTCTCGATATCGTCTCCTCTCGTCCTGCAGGCAAACGATGTGTCTGCGGTCACTCCCACGACCGTGTCACAGTACCGCAAAACCACGAGCTAATTTAGCCAGAGAGGCTAACAGGTCTAAGCTCGCGTCACAGTCCAAAAACACACACCTCCGGTGGTATTTCACTTTCCCTCAGTCACAAACTCCTACGCAGAGAGCGCGGTTTCTGATAAAACAAATTATAGTCCAACTTAAAGCGTTAAGCCCACAAACTCTGTGTTAATAGCAGACTAGCCCTCGTGCTCAGTTTTACTTTTCTTCTCCCTTCCCGTTTTCGTTCTCGTCCTCTTCTCTCGCGGGATTTCACATAGTTCAACAGGATACTTTATTAATCACTAAATCTCTAACATTAACAGATTGATTAGTGAGCTTTTCCTATGTGATGAACCATCCTTAAAACATTTTGAAGAAAACACAACTTAACTCAGTAGCGGTTTTTGGCACGGGCGAACCGGGCAATCGCCCGGGGCGGCATTTTTGGGGGGGCGGCGCTGCCGGCACGAGCAGAAAAAATAAATAAATAAATAAATCTGCGTCGCGAAGCGGTTTTCTATTATCTATCATTTCACTGTGTGGGGAATTGGCAAATTTGCGCCCTCTGCAGCTGCAGGCGCCCCTGCTTGCTGAGAAGATGCCGTGCACAGAAGCTGTTTGTTTGAGAAGGGGAAAGGGGAGGGGCGCGGAGGCGCGGGCGCGGATGACAGTTCACCTCTGGGTCTCTCCCAAATGGAACGGACAAGGGAGGGGGAGGGGGAGGGGGAGGGGGAGGGGGAGGGGGGAGGGGGGGGGATCCATATAGTTATCTAAGTCAGTCACACCTCGACTTTCTTCCAAATAACGCACATTTCATTCAGAATATTATAAATACAGGCCTCTATATTTCCTGCACATTTTTGTTTTTCTGAATTGTCTGAATGGCTAATAAAAATAGGTAATACAAAACGATTACTTGGTCACCACCACCAAGGTGAATTGGTTTAGTCTTGACTTCTGGTCGTGACTCGTGAGTGACAGTTGGTATGGGGGGGGATCAGGGGAAATCTGTTGATTGTCGATGTCGAGTGCCAAATAAGAGATGGACAAGAAAGGTCAAAGCCATCAGGTGCCCAATTTAGAAACGAGCGAAAGATAAAGGTATGCAACTATGTTTTCTCTGTATGATTACGGTATCCATGTCATGAATGAAGGGGCAATATTAATTGGTGGGTATAACTCTTATTTGTTTGCCTTTTTGCTATGATTCTTGCTATGCTTAACAATAATTCGGTTTTAACTCAAACACGAGATCTAATTTCACCATAATATTGTGCTTTTCAACAAAACTGTTACAAGTTCAGTTATTACACTGCAAAAAATGCTTTTCTTACTTAGTATTTTTGTCTTGTTTCCAGTCCAAATATCAAACATTTCTTAAATAAAGATGCATAACGTTATATTACTAAAGTAGTAAAATGACATAAGATATTAAGTCTTGTTTTCTGGGGAATAAATAAAAATTGAGTTTTTGCTTAAAACAAGCAAAACATGATCTGCCAATGGGGTAAGAAAAATGGGGGGGGCGCTTGAAGGGGGTCTCGCCCAGGGTGTAATTCAATGTAGAACCGCCACTGACTTAACTGTTAAATTACCAGGGCACATCTGAACAGCGCAGAGATAATTAAATGATAAATATTATTGCATATGCATTAAACACTTTATCAACCCAACAAAATACAATAACCCACATATTTCAGAAATAAGTGACTGATAGTGACTAATATTGGCTGATATTGATCAGGTCATTACATTATGTTAGGTGATGTGATGCTCTATTGAAATCAAATGTACTGTAAAACGTAGGTTACACTTTATTTCGATAGTCCACTTTAGACATTCTACTAATGCTGCCTTCTTGTGCATTCAGGAAATGTCCTTCCTCCCGCTTCTGAAGCTAAGATTACGACCTGATCGCATTCAAGTTCTTTGTTGTCGGTAAGAATAGGAATCATGGACGACATCTGGCTTATTCTTGGGAAAATCTTAAAGCCATAATTATATTTAGTGCTCCACATTCATTGACAACCATACAAACAATCACCGCGCTATAGTCATAGTCAGCTAAAGTATAGCTATAGTCAGCTTGCTGACAATTCTGGAATTTTGGTCAAATACAGGCAATTTTCTCTGTGTATGAAACATACAATATGCACCACAAAACATATCAACATGCTCACAAATGATTATTCATATATGTAAATATGCACTATTTGGTAACACTTTATTTTACAGTGTCCTTGTTACATATGTAGCACCCCCTACTTGCCTTTCTTGTAATTAAGTAGGATAAGCAGCGCTCCAGATTCAGTAACTATATGCCTACAGATGTTGAAGTTAGGCCCCTCTGGTGTCACTAAATGAATTAATGTTCTTGTAGAAAATTATAATAATAATCTATAGGCTACTCAATTATGCTTAAAATGACTGCTATAACCTCTTCTGAAAGAATAAAAGTCTTTGAAAGTGACCAAATGTAACATTTGTATAAAATTAAATTAAATCAAATTAGTTCATATAACAAAGTAAACAGTGTGTGAGTAATTCACACAGTCAATTTTTATCTCAATTCACAACTAGACACAATATCACACCCAACAGACAATAGGCTATATTATATGTCTCGGAGGAGTTTCCAACGAATTGGGATCACGCTAGAGAGACCAGCCTTCGAGTGAAATAAAACGAGCCAATGAACATTGGCATGCAACATTTGCATTCCGCAGCCCGCCTACGAGAGCGGGTATAAAGGCGGAAGCAAGTGCATACACAAACGCTTTTAGCTTCGGAGCTGACCGGTTGTGTCCTCTCTGAGTGAATGAGCTTTAAGATTGTATCTATCTTACGCATACGAGTCTGCTGTTTCGGGAAGGGATCTCTCTGTGTTGGTGGGACGGCGTTTCAGCGACCGCGCGATTTCCTGTCTGCCGGCTGCGTCTACACACTGTTAATTCAAAAGCTGTTTTCACAGCTGGTAAACGGTTGAGTGCGCACAGCGGGCTTGTAGTTTCCCCGCTGTGTTGCCGCGTTGGGTCCCTGTGTAAATAAAGAGAGTACTTTCTTCCTGAAAGAGCAACACGAGTGAAGATCGCGTCCTTTTCAGGATGACGTTTCACTCGTGTGTTTCTGGATGCGATCGTTTCCTGTCCTCATTTGATGGCCACGTTCATTGTTTCACATGCCTAATCAGTGTGTGAGACTATGTTCGTGGGTGCTTCATGTTCTCTCAGGAGTGCATGACCACGTCGGCACGTTGTTCGTCTCCCTTTTTTAAAGGCTCGAGCCGCTCAGCGTGCCGTGTGCCGTCAAGCGCCGGTTGACAGCGCGGGTTGTCACGGCAACCCAGCGCGCGTCATTCGGCGCTCAAGATGCGCGAAGATCAAGACTCGCGTGCCTCTATGAGGTGAGTCCCTTTGCTTATTTCCTGATCTAGTTTCTCTTCTGGTGCTCCAGAAGAGGGCTACTTTGGCGAATAACATTGGTGATCTGAGGGTTACAGTGAGCACGAACCACTCACTCCTCTAGCGCATCGCAAACATGCTGAGACTGTGTTTGTGGGTGGTTTGTGCTCTCTACATGAGAGCATGACCACGTCGGCACGTTGTTCGTCCTGCCTGAGGGCTTGAACGATCAGCGTGCCGTGTGTCATCGAGGCGATGGCCACGTTCACTGTCTTGCATGCCTGGTTGCCTTTCACATGCCTAATCAGTGTGTTGAGACTGCGTTCATGGGTGGTTCATGTTCTCTCATGAGTGCATGACCACGTCGGCACGTTGTTCGTCTCCCCTTTCTCGTAAAGGCTTGAGCCGCTCAGCATGCCGTGTGCCGTCGAGGCTTTGAATGGGATTTTGGTCCTTCTCATGAGGGACCAAGCATTTCACTCGGGGCCCCAGGGGAGGACAGACGTCGATCGCTACATCGGAGAGAGGGCTGTTGTACTCTGAAAATGATGCTGAGTTCCTACTGTAATGGTGTGTTCTCGTGCTGAAGATTCAGACTTGACAGCCACACTTCCTGGGTCTAAAGTGCCTGGATGCATGTGAAAAATTTTGGCAGTATGGAAGCATTTTGGTGAGGCATTATTGCCTCGCTGCTCTCATTCTCCTCATTCCAGTGCTCAGATGACAGTGATGCTGCCTTGGCCTCATCACTCTCATCTCCCACTGGGCAGGGAGGTGCGGATACTTGGACTCGATCCCCTCGGGTGTCGTTCCTTGTTTCCCCTCCCTCCTTCGCCTTGCGGCAACGAACAGCCGAACGCCTCCGTGCCTTGCCTGTCGATTGCCCCCGCGTGGAAGCAGGTTGGTGCTGCATGTCACACCCAGACTCCACTTCCGGCCACCTCAGGGCTTCCAGAGTCGAGTCCCTGCCTTCCACCTCGCTGCCCCAACCCGGGTACGCCGGTGGTCCGGGACGGCTCACTGGTACGGTTCTTCGAAGCCTGAATAGCGCTCCCAGGCCGTCTCGGTGGCTCGCCCGTACCATCCGGCTCGGCAATGCAATTCAGTTTGCTCGCCGGCCTCCCAGGTTCAGGGGCGTCCACTTTACCCGTGTGTGGTCAGAGGATGCCCCTGTCTTGCGGAAAGAAATCGACGTCCTGCTGGCGAAGGACGCAATCGAGCCGGTCCCTCCAGCCGAGATGAGGTCTGGGTTCTACAGCCCTTACTTCATTGTACCCAAGAAAGGCGGTGGGTTACGGCCAATCCTGGACCTGCGAGTTTTGAATCGGGCCCTTCACAAGCTCCCGTTCAAAATGCTTACCCAGAAACGCATCTTCGAATGCATCCGTCCCCGGGATTGGTTTGCAGCGATCGACCTGAAGGACGCGTACTTTCATGTCTCGATTCTTCCTCGTCACAGAACGGTTTGCGTTTGAGGGTTGGGCATATCAGTACAAAGTCCTACCCTTCGGACTGGCCCTGTCCCCCCGTGTCTTCACGAAAGTCGCGGAGGCGGCCATTGTTCCCATGAGAGAACGTGGCATTCGCATTCTCAACTATCCCGACGACTGGCTTATAATAACTCACTCGCAAGACCTGTTGTGCGAACACAGGGATATGGTGCTTCAACATCTCAGTCGGTTGGGACTTCAGGTCAACTGGGACAAGAGCAAACTCTGCCCTACGCAGAGGATCTCTTATCTCGGTATGGAGCTGGACTCGGTCGGCCAGACTGCGCGCCTCACGGAGGAGCGCGTCCAGTCAGTGCTCAACTGCCTCGAGTCCTTTCAAGGCAGGTCAGCGGTCCCACTGAAACAATTTCAGAGGCTCCTGGGGCATATGGCAGCCGCGGTAACGCCGCTCGGCTTGCTGCATATGAGGCCGCTTCAGCGCTGGCTTCACGATCGAGTCCCGAGATGGGTGTGGCAGAGCGGCACGTTCCGGGTGAGTATCACTCCGCACTGTCACCAAACTTTCAGTCCTTGGTTGGACCCTGCATTTCTACGGGCCGGAGTGCCTCTAGTCCAGGTGTCCAGGCATGCTGTGGTCTTCACAGATGCCTCTGCCAACGGCTGGGGGGCCACGTACAACGGGCATGCAGTTTCAGGTCTGTGGACGGGGCCCCAACTGCATTGGCACATCAACTGCCTAGAGTTGCAAGCAGTACATGCCTAGTTTTGTGTCGCCTCAAGGGGTTTCTCAAGCACAAGCACGTACTGGTCCATATGGACAGCACTGCGACCGTTGCGTACATCAACCATCAAGGTGGTCTACGCTCCCGTCGTATGTCGCGACTCGTATATCTCCTCCTTTGGAGTCAGAAGCATCTGAGGTCGCTTCGAGCCATTCATATCTCTGGTGCGCTCAATCGTGCGGCCGACGAGCTCTCACGACAACCGCCACTTCCGGGAGAATGGCGACTCCATCCCCAGGTGGCCCAGCTGATATGGGGGATCTTCGTAGCCGCTCAGATAGATCTGTTTGCCTCTCCGGATACGACCCATTGCCAGTTGTTTTATTCCCTGACCGAAGGAACACTTGGCACGGATGCACTGGCGCACAGCTGGCCCCAGGATCTGCGTAAATATGCGTTTCCCCCAGTGAGCCTTCTCGCACAGACACTGTGCAAAGTCAGGGAGGACGAGGAACAGGTCCTGCTAGTTGCGCTGTATTGGCCCAACTGGACTTGGTTTGCAGAACTCATGCTCCTCGCGACAGCCCCTCCTTGGCCCATTCCTCTGAGGAAAGACCTTCTCTCTCAGAGACGGGGCACTCTATGGCACCCGCATCCAGACCTCTGGAAACTTCATGTCTGGTCCCTGGACGGGACGCGGAGGTTCTAGGTTGCCTACCACAGGCTGTGGTAGACACCATCACTTCCGCTAGAGCCCCCTCTACAAGGCGCCTCTATGCGTTGAAGTGGAACCTATTCGTCGATTGGTGCTCTTCCCGCCGGGAAGACCCCCGAACTTGCCCGATCAGTGTCGTGCTTTCATTCCTGCAAGATGAGTTGGAGCGAAGGCTGTCTCCCTCCACCCTCAAAGTGTATGTTGCCGCAATAGCCGCACATCACGATGCAGTAGAAGGTAAGTCCTTGGGAAAGCATGACCTGGTCCTCAGGTTCCTCAGGAGTGCTAGGAGATTGAATCCTCCTCGTAATCAGCACCCTGTACCCTCTTGGGATCTGACTTTAGTGCTCAGAGCACTCCAGAATCCACCTTTGAGCCCTTGCATGCAGTCGATTTAAATATCCTGTCAATGAAGACAGCTCTCCTGCTCGCTTTGGCGTCCATAAAGAGGGTAGGGGACCTGCAGGCATTTTCGGTCGACGAATCGTGCCTGGAGTTCGCGCCGGATTTCTCTCACGTTGTTCTGAGACCCCGGCCCGGATATGTGCCCAAGGTTCCTACCACTCCGTTTAGAGATCAGGTATTGAACCTGCAAACGCTGCCCCTGGAGGAGGCAGACCCAGCCCTGGCTTTGCTATGTCCTGTTCGCGCTCTGTGCTGTTACATTGACAGGATGCAAAGCTTAGGCCAGCAGAAGGGGAAGGCTGTCTCCAAGCAGAGGTTAGCCCACTGGCTAGTGGATGCTATCGTCCGGGCTTATGAGTCCCAGGACGTGCCTTGTCCACCTAGGTTGAGGGCACACTCTACTAGGAGTGTTGCCTCCTCCTGGGCTTTGGCTCAAGGTGCCTCGCTGACAGATATTTGTAGAGCTGCGGGCTGGGCGACACCTAACACGTTCGCTAGGTTTTATAGCCATCGTGTAGAACCTGTTTCCTCCCGTGTACTCGCTTCGGCCAGTAGCGCGAGGAATTAGGTTAGTGTCGGCTTGCTACGCCATTCTCGCCCCATGGGACAGATACGTGCGTTATTCTGCTCCGTTGGTTTCCCAACAAACGGCTAACCTCGTGAGTTCCTCCATCACCCCCTCTGGCGACAGGCGAGGCGGATCGCCGGTCGCCAGGCCTTTCCTCTATGTTGAGCTGAGTTAAGGCTGGGTCCTATGTAGTGGTCCCTACGGTGACCCCATAGGTGTTTTCCACGTTAGGTTACCCTTGGCCTCATCACTCTCATCTCCCACTGGGCAGGGAGGTGCGGATACTTGGACTCGATCCCCTCGGGTGTCGCCAGTGTCGCTAGCCATTGTCTTCCCCTTGACAGATTCTATCTGTCGTCTCTGCTGAGTACGCTCCCACACTCCGGGCTGGGACTACCTCAGAGACTGCCATGTGTTCACTACCCTACAGGCTAGTGCACATGTGTTTTCCTAGTGCCTCCCTTCAGGCAGGCTTGGGCTCCGCAGTGTTCCCTTCTACATCTTGGGCACGCTTTCCCAGTGTTATCCAGTGTCCACTGAGCGGGTCTTGCGGAACAGCAGTGTGACTCTTCCAAACTAAGCTTCCGCACATAAGAGATAAGTTTCAAGAAACTGCTGCTGAAGCTTAGGCAGGGCGCTGGAAGGGGCCAGCATCATGGCGTTTTATTAGGGATCCCAATTCGTTGGAAACTCCTCCGACGAGACGTAGGAGTTCCCGAACGAAAGGCAACGTCTCGGTTACGTATGGTAACCCTCGTTCCCTGAGTAGGGAACGGAGACGTCTCGTCCCGTCGCCATGCTGCTGTACCTTAGCGGAGGACTGGACACCGTTCGGCTCCTCAGCGAAAAGAGTTTGTGTATGCACTTGCTTCAACCTTTATACCCGCTCTCGTAGGCGGGCTGCGGAATGCAAATGTTGCATGCCAATGTTCATTGGCTCGTTTTATTTCACTCGAAGGCAATTGGTCTCTCTAGCGTGATCCCAATTCGTTGGAAACTCCTCCGACGAGACGTCTCCGTTCCCTACTCAGGGAACGAGGGTTACCATACGTAACCGAGACGTTTAAGTGCACTGAAATACCACATTAAAAATGATAACGAAAAACACAAGAATGAACCTCACTGGTTCTTGCTGAAGCTCAAACGTGCTGCGTAACACAAAAGTGAACCTCATTGGTTCTTGCTGAAGCTCAAACGTGCTGTGTAACATGAGAGTGAACCTCATTGGTTCTTGCTTAAGCTCAAACGTGCTGCTTAACACAAGAATGAACCTCATTGGTTCTTGCTGAAGCTCAAACATTATGCCTAACACAAGAATGAATCTTAATGGTTCTCGCACATCAAGTGAACCTTTGAGCTTCTGTTTAACTGATGTGAGTTGATGAATATTTATATGTGAAATAAAAGCCTAAATTCAATCTATTTATCAAATGAAGTGATCATGTCTCTTCAGAAAATTTAGACTAAACTGCTCAATTCATATGGATTAGTTTTACAATCTCTTTATGAACTTTAAGTATTGAAGTGGTAGATGTGTAGCTGTCAATGGAAGGACAGAAATCTCTCAGATTTCATCAAACACATCTTCATTTGTGTTCCGAAGATGAATGAAAGTCTTACGGGTTTGGAACGACATGAGGAAGAGTAATTAATGAGTAAAGAAATCTCTTTAAAGTGACTTTGAATCTTGGTTTGAATCTTAAGGATCGTATGTTTACCTTCTTGATTTAGTCTTTGTAGCCAGATTTATTTATTATCATTTCTTATATAGTCTTACCAACATATTCTTGCCAAGAAGTGCCCACTTAGACAGGAAGAGACCATCTGATGTAAAGTACATGTTAAGTGACCAGCCTCAGTTCATTTTGTTTTTGTCTATTAATGCAGTCCCTCCACTAGAGGGAGCCTTCAAACTGCTAAAATGTGCAACCAGAGGCTGTTCTATTTGAATGGAAATCAATAGAGAAGCGCCATATTTCATTTTTGTCAGGAATAAAAATGCGGCTGTGATGTATAGAAATTTCAGGAAAAACTCTAAAATAATAAACTTTTATTATAGAAGTTAATAGTTCAAACAATCAAGGGATTATGGAAATGTGTGTAAACTTGGTGATTAGAATTTCTGTCCATCCATGACTAATGACTCGCAGGTGATATCTCACAGAAAGAAATCAAAGCAGCATATACAGTTCTGCTTATGAATATTTAGTTAGTTGTAGGTGGAGTGAAACCTGCATTTTCCCAATTCTACAGTCTTCCTTCAGTCATTGTTGTGTGCTTTTTTTCTTCTCCATTTGTTTGTAGGAATTTCTGTAAGTCGCGTCTCAAAGGTCCATCAGTCTCTCTTGACGAGTGGCAGAAAAGAAACCGCCTTGCCTATTGACGCTTTTTTAATGTGCCAGACATTTTCCGCAGAAGCCCAATGCTCTGATTTATTTATTTGTTTTTATTGTTATATATATTTGTTGTCATTTCATATATTTGCTCTTTGTCATTGTTATAAAGAGGATCATTGGTTCATGCTGCTGGTTAGTTGCTCACTGAGAAGTCTGATCTGCTTTTGTGTGTTTGTTTCTTCACTGTGTGTGGTGTGCGTTTGTACTGCATGTTTCATCTGGTGTTGGGCTAATTATCTATCTATATATATTGATATAAGTGTGTGTGAGAATTTGCATGATCTGTATTCTCAGTTGAGTTTAGTCCTTTACCTCAACCAGCGCTTATTCACCTAGTACTTACAGCTAATATAGTTTTAGTTTCAATAGCTAGACAAATTTGTCTAATTTACTAAAGTTGAATGTTTGATTCGTTTCCTTTCCACTCCCTTGTACAGTACATTCAGTTATATGGTTGTACATAATTCATTTTTCTTTGTCGAGGGAAAACATTTCTTTGGCTTTTCTGTGAAGAATTGCAATTCCATTTTTTTTAACATTAAATGCATATAAATGGGCACATAGATAAAAGATTTTATATTTTGTAAGCAGGAAAATGTCCTTCCTTAGAGAAACTGATGTTCGACTGAATGTTGTGATCTTTCAATTGGTTTTGTTCATTTGTTACATTGCTTACAGTTTTATAACCTTTATACATTTAAATAAAAAACAAATTACTTTATTTGTCTGTCTCTCGATCTCTCTCTTAGCATTATTCCTGCTCATTTGCAGGGTCCGCTTTACACACGCAATTCAAATCTATAAACACTGGTAAATGTAAAATATAAATCTTATCTATAAATCAATGCTTCTGATAGTCAATGACATGATCATTTAAATTGATTTAGATTTTTGTTCTTAAACTTACTTTCCAAGTCAGACATTTCTGAATGTTTATCATTTATTTTTAAAAACTCAGTCATGCAAGCTATTTATCAACAGAACTGTTAGCAATACAAGCTTTACTTTTTGTTCTTTTTTCTTTGGTTTATAATCCGTGTCCTGTACAGGTCATAAGTAAAAATTATCGTAATATAAAAGAAAAAAATGGAAATAAAATGTGTGGGAATGTCAAAAATATCACTTCAGTTCCCGTTTGTTTTCGGTCTGCCTTTACAAACGAGTAAATCTATAGATACCATACAGCATTCATTGGGAAAAAGGCATGTTTCTGCTTTGAAAAACACACATCTGGCATCAACAATCATTCCAATATAGAAGTCCCAATTTATACACTGAAAAATGTATATTATGAATCTAAAAAATATTTTCTACAACCCCAAATCAGAAAAAGTTGGGACACTGTACAAATTGTGAATAAAAACAGAATGCAATGATGTGGAAGTTTCAAATTTCAATATTTTATTCAGAATACAACATAGATGACATATCAAATGTTTAAACTGAGAAAATGTATAATTTTAAGGGAAAAATAAGTTGATTTTAAATTTCATGGCATCTACACATCTCAAAAAAGTTGGGACAAGGCCATGTTTACCACTGTGTGGCATCCCCTCTTCTTTTTATAACAGTCTGCAAACATCTTGGGACTGAGGAGACAAGTTGCTCAAGTTTAGGAATAGGAATGTTGTCCCATTCTTGTCTAATACAGGCTTCTAGTTGCTCAACTGTCTTAGGTCTTCTTTGCCGCATCTTCCTCTTTATGATGCACCAAATGTTTCTATGGGTGAAAGATCTGGACTGCAGGCTGGCCATTTCAGTACCCGGATCCTTCTTCTACGCAGCCATGATATTGTAATTGATGCAGTATGTGGTCTGGCATTGTCATGTTGGAAAATGCAAGGTCTTCCCTGAAAGAGACGACGTCTGGATGGGAGCATATGTTGTTCTAGAACTTGGATATACCTTTCAGCATTGATGGTGCCTTTCCAGCTGTGTAAGCTGCCCATGCCACACGCACTCATGCAACCCCATACCATCAGAGATGCAGGCTTCTGAACTGAGCGCTGATAACAACTTGGGTTGGGTTGTCCCAGTTTTCCAAAAAGAACTTCAAATTTTGATTCGTCTGACCACAGAACAGTTTTCCACTTTGCCACAGTCCATTTTAAATGAGCCTTGGCCCAGAGAAAACGCCTGCGCTTCTGGATCCTGTTTAGATATGGCTTCTTTTTTGACCCATAGAGTTTTAGCCGGCAACGGTGAATGGCACGGTGGATTGTGTTCACGACAATGTTTTCTGGAAGTATTCCTGAGCCCATGTTGTGATTTCCATTACAGTAGCATTCCTGTATGTGATGCAGTGCCGTCTAAGGGCCCGAAGATCACAGGCATCCAGTATGGTTTTCCGGCCTTGACCCGGCCTTACGCACAGAGATTGTTCAAGATTCTCTGAATCTTTGGATGATATTATGCACTGTAGATGATGATAACTTCAAACTCTTTGCAATTTTTCTCTGAGAAACTCCTTTCTGATATTGCTCCACTATTTTTCGCCGCAGCATTGGGGGAACTGGTGATCCTCTGCCCATCTTGACTTCTGAGAGACACTGCCACTCTGAGAGGCTCTTTTTATACCCAATCATGTTGCCAATTGACCTAATAAGTTGCAGATTGGTCCTCCAGCTGTTCCTTACATGTACATTTAACTTTTCCGGCCTCTTATTGCTACCTGTCCCAACTTTTTTGTAATGTGTAGCTCTCATGAAATCCAAAATGAGCTAATATTTGGCATGACATTTCAAAATGTCTCACTTTCAACATTTGATATGTTATCTATATTCTATTGTGAATAAAATTTAAGTTTATGAGATTTGTAAATTATTCCATTCCTTTTTTACTCACAATTTGTACAGTGTCCCAACTTTTTCTGATTTGGGGTTGTATTAAGTTGTGTGTGTGTGTAGCCTATGTATGTGTGTGTATATATACACAAATTACTCAACTTTTTGTTGTACTTATATTTTCACTGTATTTATTTATTACAGTTTTTCTCAATTGCTAAAACAATTTCTGAAACCTTGCTCCATTTTCTGAAAACATTAAACACAAACATTAAACCTCTGACCTCTGAAACTTTCACCTCAAAACAGTTTTACCTGCGTTCAAAATCAAACACTGCTCTCAAATCATAAGCAAAGTGATCAAAATGATATACACTATCAAGCAGTCAGTAAACAATACACCAAAAAATAAAAAACATTGTTCAAAACATATAGTTCTCATGGAGATGTATATTTTTAATCTCAAAACAAATTTCATATGTTTCCGTCATTGTCTTTTGATGAACGAAAACATGTTCTATCATAGTAGCTCAAAAGTAATCAGAAATTACTACTCTGCTTTGCTCTTTGCAATTTTTTGGTTCTTCCTCCTCCTTGTACCCTATTTTTACAGTACTGTACCCTGCATCTCACAAACTTGTCCTTTATCTCTGTAATTCTTGTTCTTTGTTGATATGAACCTGCAACCAGTCAAAATCTATTGAGCAGTCAGTGCTGTTAACAAATGGAAAGCACAATGTTCAGGGCCATACAATTTGTTCATTGTACAGTATACAGCCTACAATGCACTGTACTACAGTATACAATACTAAAAGGGACAAAAATCAAAGGAGTAAACGTGATCAGTGTGCTGCTTCTTGTCTTTGGGCATCATTTGAAACAGGTTAAATCAGTTTTGAGTGGTTGTGTTCAATTAATGACATGTGTTCTCTATTTGTATTTGATTGTTGCCGCTTTTGTTTACCAGTATGGATGACATGTGCATTAGAGTGCAGAATGTGTTTTGAGAATGAGAATGTGTTTAGAGTTTTGCTGAAAAGTGAGATCTGCAAATTGTGTTTTACCATGTGAAATGGTTTAAGGCATTGACAACAGATTTTAGCACAATTAGCTAAATGAGTTCAGGCAACTGAGAACTTTGTTCAGCCAATGGGTTTTAGTGTTTTAGCAATTGAGAAAAGCTGTAAATTTTGCCTTTTTGAATTGAAAATATGCTATAATTTCCTTGATTCATTTAGAGAGAATGCATGCATAATTAAAAATAAAATATTATTTGCAAATAGTTACAATTATTTCACTAATACAATAAGCCTTTCTTTCTTTTTCTTTATTCCCTTAAATCGCTTTTATAATTAATTAATTCCTTTAAATAATAATACCCAATTTTAGTTTGGGCTAAAGCCCCGAATATCCACTGACCTTAGAACCGCCCCTGCCAACAACCCAATGAGAATATATCCTTGTTGTGTAAAACATCCAGAGGTGGACAGTAACAGAGTACTGTACTTAAAGGGATACTCCACTTTTTTTGGAAATAGGCTCATTGTACAACTCCCCCAGATTTAAACAGTTGAGTTTTACCGTTTTCGAATCCATTCAGCCAATCTCCGGGTCTGGCGGTACCACTTTTAGCATAGCTTAGCATAGATTATTGAATCGGACAAGACCATTAGCATCTCTCTCAAAAAAATGACCAAAGAGTTTCGATATTTTTCCTATTTAAAACTTGACTCTTCTGTAGTTACATCGTGTACTAAGACCGACGGAAAATGTAAAGTTGCGATTTTCTAGGTCTTCTAAATGCGAATTTTGTCATTGTTTTGGTGCACACTAGCTTATAGATAACAGTAAGGCAAACATATTCATACTAAAAGCCAAAAAACTTTAAATATGGCACTATTTGAGGGAACAGCCATTTGGGGGTCCAAAACCATTGTGGACGTTATTGAGTGCACTTATTCAATCTCACATTCAATCCCACTACTGGAACTGTGTTCTAGAAATAAATTTGATATTGATATGAGGGTAGGAAGGCAGACATAGATTCAGAGGCATAAGGTACTGTAAGTATTACACACAACAATGCAACAATAATAAAACAATGCATTGACATTTACTTTTGATACTTAAGTATTTTTAAAAGCGAGTACTTCTGTACTTTTACTTAAGTAAAAATCAGTCTTTACAACTTTTACTTGTAACGGAGTAATATTTGACCAGTAGTATCTGTACTTTCACTCAAGTAAGGAAGTTGTGTACTTTGTCCACCTCTGAAAACATCTGTTCATAATCTGTGATTACAATTCCAATATTGTCTGACGTCTGGAATAACTCTGCACTGATCAATCCGCATTTTTAAGACAGCTAATTTTACAGTAGGCTCATATTCAAAATGTCCTTCTCATATAACGCCAACGACCGCACAAATGGGCTGCCTTTGTGAAATATAGCAGACCACCGTTTTAAATAACAGTTTTAAAAAGGTGGCCTGCTATTTTTCACAAAGGAAGCTCAGTCAGTCAGATAGATAGATAAAATAAAAGTAAAAAATAATCCTGTAAAAAAACGGTAAACTACTGGCAGCTGTGGTTGCCAGCATCATACTGTGAAAATACGGTGTGTTACTGTTTTTGAAATTAACAGCTAAATACCATTTTGACAACTACAGTATAAAATTGTAATTTTACAGCACGGTATTTAACAGCTATATGCTGTAAAATCAGTTTTATACTGTAGCTGTCAAAACAGTATTTAGCTGTTAATTTCAAAAACATTAACACACCATATTTTTATGGTATGATGCTGGCAACCACAGCTGCCAGTAGTTTACTGTTTTTTTTACAGTATTATTTTTTACAATGACACCCCAATAATTTCAATTATACATGCTATTATAACCCTGCACTTTATTTTTGTCATGGATTACAAAAAAGGAATAAAGCCAAGTTAGGATTTTTATTTTTTTATTCTGATACAACACCAGATAAATTATGCTCAATTATTGTGAACTAAAACAGGCAAATAAAAAAATACAAGTAGTCAAGTAATATTCAGTGCATACAAATAAGCACCCATCAAAATGCAAAAATGGCTTAAGAAAAAGCAAACAAATACACAATATATAGAATTGACTTACCTGTATATGAAATACAAATCTAGTCTCAAATGAGGCTTCAGCAAACATTAGCCCAAAAACAGTTGCACTAAAACGAGGTAATTATTTAAAATAATTAAATAATAAATAAAAAAATCTTAAATCAGGCTATAAAAAACACTAGCTTCAGCAAACATTAGCCCAAAAACAGTTGCACTAAAATGAAGTAATTATTTTAAATAAATAAAAAAACCATGGCCACCATGTTTCTGAAAACAAACCGCATGTGTGGGGAGTGTCAGCTACATTTTAAATGAAGTGCCACTCAAAGTCCATAAGTCTTTTTAAAAGATTTGATACTTTGGTACAGACGGTTATGGTCTTCTTCTGCACGGTTTTCCCATATTTTTTTGGACATCACTTTACCCCTTGCAGCTTTGGTCCCCTTTTCTGGATTAATTCCAACAAAACGTCTGAAAAATAAGAGGAGAATATCTTCAGTGAACAATGATTTAAAAGGAATAGTTCACCCAAAACATTAATTTATCCCATAATTTACTCACCCTCAAACCATCCTAAGTGTATATGGCTTTCTTCTTCCAGCCAAACACAATCAGAGTTATATTAAATAATATCCTTCCCAGCTTTGTAATGGCACTGAACAGTGTCAAGTTTTTGAAGCTCCAATAAACGCATCAATCAGTCATAAAAGTAATCGATATGAATCCAGTGGGGTTAATAAATGTCTTCTGAAGAAAAGCCATGCGTTTTTGTAAGAAAGATATCTGTATTTTATAACTTTATAAAATATAATCACTGGCTTCTGGCATGGCCGTATGTGTGTTCATGATTGAGTTGAGTTCTGGCGGAAGGGTGACCTCTGACCGGACGCATGACGTAGAACGTATGGCGAAGACGTAGCGAAAGCTTAGGTTAGAATTGATGAACGTGGAAGTGCAGAGGATAGAGCAAAACACAAAATGCCGGTCATGAATTAGAAGTCTAAAAAGAGACGTTTTGAAAGAAAAGGACTTTGATATAAGATTTCATATGTCGGGTCAGAGGTCATTCTTCCGCCGGAACTCGACTCTCTCATGAACTCGCATACGGCTGTTGCCGGAAGCCAGTGATTATAGTTTATTAAAGTTATAAAC
The DNA here is from genome assembly GCF_963993115.1 of Abramis brama. Taxonomy (NCBI): domain Eukaryota; kingdom Metazoa; phylum Chordata; class Actinopteri; order Cypriniformes; family Leuciscidae; genus Abramis; species Abramis brama. The sequence goes on along the minus strand of NC_139981.1, from coordinate 4,328,686 downwards.
AGAGATATTTTTCTTACAAAAACCCATCGCTTCGCTTCATTAACCCCCTGGAGTCGTATGGATTTTATGATGGATGGATGCGGTTTTTGGAGCTTCAAAAACTCGGGATCTATTCAATGCCATTGCAAAGTTTGGAAGCCAGTAAATTATTTTATATAACTCCGACTGTGTTCGGCTCAAAGAAGAAAGTAATATACACCTAGGATGGCTTGAGGGTGGATAAATTTATTCCATTGTCACCATACTAAAACTAACATATTAATTAGAAATAAAGCCAAACTTGTTACCTTTGAAGGAATTCCAGTGTGGATGCTGCTTCCTCTTGGTACTGCAAATTAAAGATGTAATACAAAGAGAACAATGCAGCAAGTCCAGAGAGAAAAGTTGGCTGCACACCCTCGCAGATTATTCGGCCTTCCAGGCTGATCATCCATCGTTTCATCCATTGCCCCGGATTATCACCTGGACCATAAAGGAATGGATAAATTAATGTTTATTCTATGATCTCTGGAGAGCTTGGTGTAGAAAAGGTAGTGAGAAATTAATACATTATTTTATAACCTGAAAAAAGGCACACAATGTCATGTCTTACAAGATAACAAGACCTACAATATCTCTATAAAAATAAAAAAAGGAAAAGGAAAGCTTGTTTTAGTATGTTTTTAAGCTTCCGAAAGGGAAAAAAAGTTTACAATACAATAAAGTGTAGTGATTGTGTTGTAAAGACTCAGCTGTGATGAATAAAAATGTCCTCAAATTCAAACCAGCACAGTGCAATAAAACATGATTCAAAGACAGTAAACTCTAGAGTGAAGCACATAAATGTGAATCCTCTCATAATAGTAAAACTTGTGTGAGCCTTGTTTTAGTGAAACAAATTGCAGACATGTCTAATATCACAGGTAGACAGGTCACCTGATGGAGTTTTAGGACACCATTAGGTCACTTGATGGAGTTTTTTCGGTTTCTTGCCACTGTTGCCTTTGGCTTGCTCAGTTGGGGATATTTTGGGGATATTTAATTTTATTCTATCAATCAATAAATTCCACTAGAAACAAACTTTGTTGTATTATTTTATTTTAATTTAATACTGTGAAGCTGCTTTGATACAATCTGTATTGTGAAAAGCGCTATACAAATATACCTGATTTGATTTGATTTGATTTGATTTGATTTAATATGATATACTTACCCGTCTTTTCGAGGTCAGCAGGAGTGGCAGACATCTATTATCAAAGATAACAATTTAAGACAACTGACAAATCTTAATGTGATACTTGCTGATGTGATAGAAATATTTTATGTAATGGGTATTTTCAAGATTAAATGTACAGAGAAACGCAGACTAAGGATGCTCAGGTCAAAGGCCATATATACTTAACAAAAAGTGCTTAACAGAGTAGAACTAACAGTCATATGACTAGCTCAGATCATTACAAACCAATCACCAGAACAAATCACAGTGAAGAAGATTTGAGTGACATTGATTTTTACTCAACTGTATGATATAAATGAACATGTATCTTTCTATTCAGAAGATTCACTTGGTTGTTGTGACCAGTGATCTTCCGGCCGTGAATAAAACTTCATTTCTACAAAGAGCAACTTGGGAGTCGTGTCAGGTATTTGCTGCGCAGCTGAGAAACAGATTCTACGCTCAAAAGAAAACAAAAGAACATCAAAGTGTGATTGAGGTAGTAATAGAAGTACTAAAGATTCTACGCTTAAAAGAAAACAAAAGAACATCAAAGTGTGATTGAGGTAGTGATAGCAGCTTCATCGACGGGACGCCGTCACCTTACTTCAGGGAAGTATTGTATTGTATTGTATTGTATTTTTAACAACTGCAAGTTGTTTAAATTGTCCGTGGTAAAGAAGTTCGTATTAAGTATTTCCACGACAGTTTTGGCGAGCCTAAGCCAGGAGGCCTGAGGATCTGCTCCCTTCATCGGCGGGAAATGGAAGTTCTCTTACGAGAGGTTCTCTCGTATTGCGTAAGTAGCTTACGCTTCGGGAAAGTTCTCTTTCTTCGAGATCTGAAGCCAAAAAATTATTATACATATAATTTTATTCCTGAGATCTCAGTTCTGATTATTATTATTATTATTACTATTATTATTATTACTATTTCATTCAAACAAAGAGCAAGATGTAGTCTGTCTTACCTTACAAGTTCTTCGAGGCCGTGAAAGGATTTGTCCCTCCTCCGGCGGGTTTTGGTCAATTTGAAACGGGAGAAAAATGTCCCCTCTTGTGATTTTATCAATAATAAAAAGGAAAGAAAAAACGTACTCGGTTACCTAATGTAATCTCGGTTCTCTCTAGAAGAGGGAACGAGTATTGCGTAAGTAGCTTACGCTTCGGGAAAGTTCTCTTTCTTCGAGATCTGAAGCCAAAAAATTATCCTTAATTTTGCATTTATTGTCAACGCAGTGCAGCGGCAGGCAGACCAAAGCAAGCTGTATAAGCGTGCTCATTGGCTGCCAGGCGGCAACTGCTTAAGCCTACCAGTGAGCCCGGCGTGACGTCACCAGTGAGCCCGGCTTCGCGCCCTCCACACCCTTCTAACCGTCAAGAAGGGTGTGGCCAGTGTGTATATATTGAGAGCTCACAGGCTGAACTCTGATTTTCTTGTCTTCAGCGAAGCTCTTCGGATCGCTGGATCTTGAGAAGCCGCCGCCGTCGAAACCAGCGACCAGCAAGCTTAGGACAGCGCCTGAGGAAGCCGGCCGCCTTCGCCGCCTTCAGCCATCCATGCCTGCTACGCTATCCGGCGACATATCCTTTTATTACTGCTGTGTGTGTTTGCCCTGCGACACACACTCTCTCTCACTGTTCTAAAAGAGCACGAGGCGTTTTTGTCAAAATGCCTCGTTTTTCCTGCGGCTCGTGCCGCGCCCCGCTCAGCAACGGAGACCGCCACCTCTTCTGCGCTCTCTGCCTGGGCCGCGAGCACGCCGCCACCGCACTCTCTACGGGCGGCTGCCCCGAGTGCGAGGAACTTTCAATGTCGACCCTGCGGGCTCGACTTGAAGTTTTCGACCAAGCTGTCGCTCCGCCTGTCCCTGCCGGGCCGCACAAGAAGAAGCGCCGCTCGCAGAGACCACCGGAGACTGTTGTGACTGAGGAGCTCGCCGGAACCTCTCCCTCGAGCTTCTCTCTCGCCCTCTCCGCCCCCCCCTCCCGGCCGCTCAACCGCTGGCTCTCGTCCGCGCCGCCGCCGCGTCAGAGGATGAGGCGAATGAGATAGACACTCTCCCTCTGTTCGAGCCGCGCTACTGCGCCGCTCACAAAGGATGGCAGAAGCGGATGGTCTCGCAGCGAGCTTCCTCTCCCTCTGTTCGAGCCGCGCAAACTGCGCCGCTCACAAGGGATGGCAGAAGCGGACGGTCTTGGAGCTCTCTTTACTTTACAAGAAAGCTACTCCGTCCTCGCGCGTCACTCACCGGCGAAAAGGAGAACAGAGTGTTTTCGTCCCGCTGTGGCCGGACCTACCTCCATTTCTCAGTCCCCTCTTAAGTTCAGGCGACTGGAATTGTTCATATCGCAGTGTACGAGCCTGTTATAAATAGCCTGTCAATCAACCTCTTTTCTGGGTTTGGATCTGGACATTGTGGCAATGACGGCCCGCCTGTCGACACAGCGCGCGCGCTGCATTCGACACCTGGCCGCGTCCTTCCAGCCGGGCAGCACCGCACCTCTCAAGACATTTCAGAGGATGCTGGGTTGTATGGCTTCAGCTGCAGCAGTGCTTCAGCTGGGTCTGTTACGTATGCGCCCGCTACAACGCTGGCTGAATGCCCGAGTGCCTCACAGAGCCTGGGCTTCCGGCATCCCCATCCGGAGCGATGGTCTCTGCATGCATGGGTAATCAACGGATACCCGTTGACCTGCCAGAAGGAGTCGTGAACACGATCACGCAGTCTAGAGCTCCCTCCACGAGACAGCTCTATGCGTCCAAGTGGTCTGTGTTCTCTAAATGGTGCGCTACTAAGGGCTTTGATCCACGCACATGTGGGGTTCCGCAAGTGCTCTCCTTCCTACAGGAGCTGTTGGAAAAGGGCAGGTCCCCTTCCACGCTCAAAGTGTATGTGGCAGCTATTGCAGCGTTCGCTGAGACGACGCGCAGCCGGGCAATCGGAAGGAATGAGTTTATTATCCATTTCCTCAGAGGAGCCAGGCAGATGAATCCCCCGCGGCCCCCCTCGGTTCCTATTTGGGATCTGTCCTTGGTCCTGGAGGCCCTGAAGGCTTTTCCTTTTGAACCGCTTGAATCTGTGGATCCTAAGTACCTTTCGCTCAAAACCGTTTTTCTGATAGCTCTGTCTTCAGTAAAACGCGTGGGGGATCTGCACGCGCTATCTATTAGCCCTGCATGTCTTGAGTTCGGACCGAATGACTCTAAAGTCATTCTCAGACCGAGACACAGGTATATTCCCAAAGCGATTGGTACCCCCTTTAGGGCACAAATCATCTCCCTCTCGGCTCTGCCAATATCCGATAACGGGGACAGTGATAACCTCCTATGCCCTGTTAGGGCGCTGAGAGTTTACATCACGTGTTCCGCCGCTTTCAGGCGGTCCGAGCAGCTCTTTGTTTCTATTGGCGGACGCACCAAGGGTCTCGCCGCCTCGAAACAGAGCTTGCCCAGGTGGATAGTGGACGCGATTGCAGCAGCTTACGCCTCCAAACACCTGCAGTGTCCTTTGGGTGTCAGAGCCCACTCCACTAGAGGCATGGCCTCTTCGTGGGCCTGGTCCAGCGGAATTTCTATTCACAATATTTGTATGGCGGCGGGCTGGGCCTCCCCATCTACATTCGTGGGTTTTTTTAACCTGGAAGTTCCCGCCCTGCAGGCTAAACTGTTATCAGTATAAGTGGCATGTATGCTGCCCAGTCGCTTATGCGCAGACTATGTCCACATACTGGTTAATTTTCTGGTTGGCACCAGGGGAAGGATTCTTTTCCACAAATAGACCAGTGTTTCTGCTCTATTCCCTTTCCCTATACGTGTTTATGCACTGTGTGGGCCCGCGCTGCCGGCCACACCATTTCCACTGACGTATACAGACCGGCTATGCCGCTCTATCATTTATGTGAAGTGAAGTGAAGTGCTTAGTACAGGTGTGGGCCCGACCGGCCACCTGTTTCAACGTTATGTTTTTCCCCGGTCTCCCTGGGATTCATGTGTTGGATGCTCGGCGTGCACGGCGTTGACAATGGGTTCCCGAAGCGTAAGCTACTTACGGAATACGAGAGAACCTCTCGTAAGAGAACGTACTCGGTTACCTAATGTAACCTCGGTTCTCTCTAGAAGAGGGAACGAGTATTGCGTAACCTGTCGTGACGCGCCACGAGCTTTTGCGCTTCAGACTATGAAAACCAGAGTTCAGCCTGTGAGCCCTCAATATATACACACTGGCCACACCCTTCTTGACGGTTAGAAGGGTGTGGAGGGCGCGAAGCCGGGCTCACTGGTAGGCTTAAGCAGTTGCCGCCTGGCAGCCAATGAGCATGCTTATACAGCTTGCTTTGGTCTGCCTGCCGCTGCACTGCGTTGACAATAAATGCAAAATTAAGGATAATTTTTTGGCTTCAGATCTCGAAGAAAGAGAACTTTCCCGAAGCGTAAGCTACTTACGCAATACTCGTTCCCTCTTCTAGAGAGAACCGAGATTACATTAGGTAACCGAGTACGTTTTTTCTTTCCTTTTTATTATTGATAAAATCACAAGAGGGGACATTTTTCTCCCGTTTCAAATTGACCAAAACCCGCCGGAGGAGGGACAAATCCTTTCACGGCCTCGAAGAACTTGTAAGGTAAGACAGACTACATCTTGCTCTTTGTTTGAATGAAATAGTAATAATAATAATAGTAATAATAATAATAATAATCAGAACTGAGATCTCAGGAATAAAATTATATGTATTAAATAGAGTAAGAAATATCCCGCATCCTAAGAAAATATTAACAAAATCATAGTAATGCTGTGTTCTCCCAACAAAATCACCTGTGAAATCGATATGCGCGCATTACTGGATTTTAGCAGACAATGGGCACAAAGTGTCAAAACTACAGTTAATACCGCAGGAAGCTAGGTACCTTGGTCACCTCATTTCAGCAACTGGTCACACGCTAGTATTTGAACCAACTGAAGAAGTTCCGAAAATTTCGAAATCCGTCACAAAATCCCAAATGATGTTATTTCTGGGAGTTACGGGATATTGTAGGCCAGGGATCCAAGATAAAGCAGAAATTTCAAATCCTTTACTAACAGCACCTCAGGAGCAGAAAGCTCTAACTGACAAATAGGTATGGACTGACAGGACTGGACTGAAAAGGAATGACAGGTTGCACTTGCATAAAAAAAAAAAATTCAATTGGCTTTCTCAAATGCACCATTCTAACACAACCCCACGGTGATCGCCGTCGACCGATCGCATATTACTCCAAACGATAAGACACTGTTGTAAGTGGAATGCCACAGTGCCTTCGTTCGGTAGCGGCCGCAGATTAAGTTGTTTTAGCGTACTCGGTTTTGGTGACATTCCACCTTTTAACTGTGTTTATTCCACATGCAGTGCACGCTCTGCTAATGCAGTCACGAACGGCTCATTTAACTGCCACCCGTTCACTGCACTGGCAGAACGTCTCACTGATAATATTCAGTGTCACACTGAAATGGTGCACCATACTAAATCCATCCACATTGCTACAGTACTGAGGATGACGGAGATCCTCATGACTGTACAACGCATTCAAAATTAATTATGTTGCTCAAAACCTACAAATTCCTTCAGAAATTAAAATTGTATCCAAATTTCACAAAGTGGTCTCACGAGGCAGACCACATCTCAATTGGCAATGAATGATCAAACTGGAACTTCCTGGGAGGCCTCATGATTTACAGTTGTGGCAGAGAAACTGTTAGAACTGTTACATCTGCGCAGCGAATAACGTGGAAAGATGAAGTAAGCCACATACTTACTCCGCCTACCCCACAAAAGAACTTCTTTTTCAGCACATCATGATGGATTTCTTCGAGTTGACACCATGACAAAGTTGTATATATTGTCTTGTAATTGTTAACATGTTTTCAAAGTGGGTTGAGTGTTTCCCCAAATAGAAAAGCTGATGCTACGGCTGACAAAATTGGCAAGCGGACTGAGAATAAATAAAAAAAAACTCATCCACAAAAGTTGAGGCTCAGTGGAAAGGGCAAATCAGACTGTAAAAACCAAATGGACTTGATGGCCATAAGAGCCCGAAAGCGGCCCGGGACAGACCTCACCCCACAATAAAATTCTTGCAGGTTGGCCTATGGGAGTGGGAATCAAGCCTCCTCCCCAGGAGGACCTTGCGGCAGTCGATAAACAATTGAGAAAGTATATGATGTCTTAAACTAAAACTTTCAAATATACCCAATCGCAGGTGAAAGCTTCTTTGCCGGTTTTAGGTGACAAACCCCAACATTCCTACGAGCCAGGACAGTGGATCTGGGTCAAAGACTTCCTGAGGAAGGCATGGCATTGTCCAAGGTGGTTGGGGCAATGAGATCATCCTGACAACCAACACTGCCATCAAGGATGCCGAGCGTAATACCTGAATTCACGTGTCGCACTGCAAACCTCCCCAACCTGATGGCATGCAAACTGAATCGAAGAAATACACCAGCCGAAAAGAAATCGCAACATCTTGGAGGAAGAAAATGCTGAAGAAGAAGATGCCAGACAAGCATGGGGTCTGAGATCAACCGTGGGCCAGCAAATGATTCTGATTAGTGTGACAACAATAGTCTCTATTCAAGTAATTTTGATTATCTAAATTTTTAGGATTAATTCTAAAGTTCGTTTTATGCCTTTGTTACTTACTCTGCTTAGTACTGAGAACGGGCGCGCTCAACTCCCAAGCCGTTTATGGGTGCGAGTTATAAAGAATTTATCAAATAAAGATGAAAAACCGCACTCTCTAGTCAAATCTCATATATTTATTTATACCATGTCCACACAGACGCGTTTCAGCCTAAGCCATCATCAGTGTGTGGTGAAGATGGCTTAGGCTGAAACGTGTCTGTGTGGACATGGTATAAATAAATATATGAGATTTGACTAGAGAGTGCGGTTTTTCATCTTTATTTACTTACTCTGCTTATCATAGCACTTGTGGTTTTATATAGGCTACTGCCAGATGTATTCATGCACAAATGAGAAAGTTAAGAAGTGTTAAGCAAGAAAGAAGGACAGTGTGTGTGTACAAATGATTAAGTTGGAGAAAAATGTCTTTGATATTTGGAGAGCAGAGAGAAATGTTGACGTCGAGAATTTTAGAAAGAAACTATAAGTAGGGGAAGATGAAGGTTAAAAGCAGGTCATTATATTGAGAATGTGATCGTGTAAAAAATGATCAGATGGGGGAATGTGATAGAAATATTTTATGTAATGGGTAAGTTCGTTTTACTATGCCTTTGTTACTTACTCTGCTTATCATAGCACTTGTGGTTTTATATAGGCTACTGCCAGATGTATTCATGCACAAATGAGAAAGTTAAGAAGTGTTAAGCAAGAAAGAAGGACAGTGTGTGTGTACAAATGATTAAGTTGGAGAAAAATGTCTTTGATATTTGGAGAGCAGAGAGAAATGTTGACGTCAAAATTTTAGAAAGAAACTATAAGTAGGGGAAGATGAAGGTCAAAAGAAGGTCATTATATTGAGAATGTGATCGTGTAAAAAACGATCAGGGGGGAATGTGATAGAAATATTTTATGTAATGGGTATTTTCAACATTAAATGTACAGAGAAACGCAGACTAAGGATGCTCAGGTCAAAGGCCATATATACTTAACAAAAAGTGCTTAACACAGTATAACTAACAGTCATATGACTAGCTCAGATCATTACAAACCAATCACCAGAACAAATCACAGTGAAGAAGATTTGAGTGACATTGATTTTTACTCAACTGTATGATATAAATGAACATGTATCTTTCTATTCAGAAGATTCACTTGGTTGTTGTGACCAGTGATCTCCCGACCGTGAATAAAACTTCATTTCTACAAAGAGCAACTTGGGAGTCGTGTCAGGTATTTGCTGCGCAGCTGAGAAACAGATTCTACGCTTAAAAGAAAACAAAAGAACATCAAAGTGTGATTGAGGTAGTGATAGCAGCTTCATCGACGGGACGCCGTCACCTTACTTCAGGGAAGTATTGTATTGTATTGTATTGTATTGTATTGTATTGTATTGTATTGTATTTTTAACAACTGCAAGTTGTTTAAATTGTCCGTGGTAAAGAAGTTCGTATTAAGTATTTCCACGACACTGATAACGTTGATAATATTCTACAGAGGTAAAAGGCTTTTTGTACTCATAGTTTATCCAAAATGATCATTCTCTCATCATTTACTCACCTTTATGTTGATTCAAACTTGTATGACAAAAAATATGATATTTTGATGGGAGTAAATGATGAGAGGACTATCGTGTTTGGTTGAACCATTCCTATACAGGTGTTCGTTGTAAGAACTAAAGATAAACTTACATTTTCTTGAAGAATGAGTCCTTCTTGCTTTTCCATGAAGTGAGCCATTAGGAGTTGAACAATGTGGTAAGATGAATCAATGGGTTCATCTTTGGAAAGGATTGACTTGACTTCGGTAGGCTTGCTTTTAAAAAAACTCAACTTAAATGAAGCTGATCCGCAAAGCTCTGGGGATATTTTGATGGACAATCGCTTTACAAATGGTAAGACACTGTGCACGTGTTGGGGTTGGCTCAAATTTTCTCATTTCATCTGCAAGCACCCTGACCATTTGTCGTCTTGCTGGTGGTGAAGGTCTCTTCTCAGAGGAGATAGCAGACTGAATTTCTGCAGGCATGAGCTGCCATGGTACCTGAAAGGTATTTGACCACGATTTCCTAAAATGGGATGTAGATGGCTGACTGTCTTCAAGACAGCTTGATTCTCCATCAGTAGTTACCGACATATTAGAAGAGCATGGCTGTGGTGAGGAGCTCTCAGCTGATAAGGAAGGAGTGTGCTGCATGCTGGTGAGATCCAAAGTGACAGTTTCTGACTCTATGAGAAATACAAAATATCAAACATGTAGTTAAAATCCACTTGATCTGTACAGACACAACTTGATATATACAGAATAAAATTGATACAATTCCACACACGGTAACAATGGCCGGTTTTCTAGAAATGTAGACAAAACTATTCACATGTTACTACTGGGGTGAGTGCGCAAGCAAGCAAACAAATTGTTTAAGTGAAACTGAGTAACAACGCTCATATCTGATGAATTGAAAATTATAACCCCATTAACATCTCTCAACAACCCACTTTTACATCTTCAGCCATTTTAAAATGAATAGAAATATAGATGAAGATGTGAGATTATAATTACCCATTTTAAAAGCATTGAGAAGTTTTCTGAGTTTTATAGTTGGTAGTATGTCACTGATGTCTTGTTGTTAAACAAACTGAAGATCATCTTTGGATTCCAATCCAGAGTCTACAAGTTTGTCAATCAAAAGCTGTGTGGTGTTCTCATCATTTGACAGCAAAGCCCAGCAAGCTTTTCTGCTACAATAGCAGGAGGGAAGAGCTCACCAGCACGAAGAAACGCCTGCAGAAGCTGATGTCTTTCTGAGAGAGTAAAGCACAGATTTTTAAAGTTATGTAGTTTTCTTACACACTGTTTGAAATACATGTGCTTACTTTCGAATCTTAATGTCCACAAACGGATGATTGGTCCAAAATGAATAATGAGCTCTAGGTAGTGGCTAATGTAATGATGTTTAGGTCTGAGAGAGTAAGTGGGAAACATGTGTTTCCTAAAATGTAGGTACTCATCAATCAAAACTCTCAAATACCCTATCTTACCATTGTAAATGGCTGGTGCGCAAACAAGTGCAACAATTTCCCTTAACAGTAAAATTAGTTGCCAAACTTCATTCACACCAGGTGATTCAATTTTGTCACCAATTAACATTGGCAGCATCCTCAAAAAACACCAGTTCTGTACAGCATGCCCACTTAGCTTCTCACTTCCTGGGTTAATCTCACACGGTCTGTCACAGTTGTCATTACCTAGAAACTTGAACTGACTAATCCTTCGATTCAATTCCAGGTATGTAAACTGTCTGTCAACCTTTACAAGATGTTGTATACATAAAGCAAGGTCATACGACACGACCAGGGCTGGACTGGGACAAAAAATCGGCCCTGGCATTTTGGCCCAGACTGGCCCATATGATCATAAACACCACCCATCTTTGCACGCCCTTAAATATATGCATACCAACTCCTATTCCTTAAAACCACGTAATGAGTGAGTATAGGAACAAGTGAGAGTTAACCGATGAAATAAGTAAAAATTTGACATTTATTAATACAGTTGAACTATACTCCACAGTGATGAATCCTAAAACAAGCTATAAACTGCACTGGCATAGCAATACCAGTGTTTCTTACAGGATTTTTGGTAAAACTGTGGTGGGTGGACCTCGGCATGAACCCCCCCCCCCCCCCCCCCCCCCCGTAAGAAAAGTTTGTGCATTTTAATGTTAAATTCATCAATCTGGTGCACTTTGAGAGTTCAAAATTAAAATCTCCAACCCATATTCAGTGTGCAAATTAAACAAAGAAAAACTGAAACCTCTTTTAGTTACAGTGTCTATTTACATTACACTACATAATAATAGTTATAATATTAATCCTAATAGCCATATTTTGTAAAACAAATGCACTAAAAAATAAAGGAAACTTTCATAATTAGTTTTGTACCAATTTCTATACTTGAAAGAGAAAAGCACATGATCTTTTATTTTGACGCAAACTGCATCAAGCTTTTATTTTGGCGGAAAACATGGTTTACAAACGCCTCTCATTAAATTTCTAGTGAATTGCGGTAATCGTCAACTATGCAGATGTGGAAATAATCTGTAACTGGGTTATGGGTAGTGGTGGGCAGATCGAGGCTTCGTGAAGCAATGAAACAGTTGAAGCAAATGTGCCATATTGTTTCGAGGCTTCGAATCAATCCGACACTCGTCTCAACGGTGACACCTAGTGGTCACTTGCAGGTGTTGATCTGAAACAACCTTGACGAGCCATTAAAAAAATGTGGTGTTTTTTATTATTGTATTTTTCTAATATGTGAAGCTTGTAACCTATAGGCTCCTCACTGTGCATAATGTTATTTTGGTCCTGAAAAATGAATATTAATAAAAGAAATCAAGCCACAATGTCTCACTTTTTTAGAGATTTTTATTCAAAAATATTAATTTCTCTGCTGTGGAAGGACTTAGCCTACTTTTTTTTTACAGATAATTTCTCCAGCCTTTGAAAAAATCCTCTCACAAGGGGCACTTGTTGCTGGCATGCAAAGATATTTTTTAGCTTGGACATACAAATGAGGATTAGCCTACTGCTCTCTCTTTCCAGTTTAATTTAAATTCCAGTTAAATTTAAATGTAAGCCTAAATAGCCTATAACTAAATCAAATCGCACTATGTCACTATATCACCAAAAATCCGCTATCTCAAAATCAAACTCCTCTCAAAAAAACCCAAGGGTCAATATGCGTTGATTTGACTTTTATACAGATGTGTGATTGTGTGGTCTGTTCCCGACCGTGTCAATCAAACGCTGATTCGGCGGACCACACCTGATGAAACACTTAGTGAAACACTTCGAGGCTTCGTTTGGCCATAGTCACGTGACATGGGTGTTTTGAATCACGCTTCGGATCAGTGTTTCGAAACATTGCTTCGGGATCTCGCAAAGCTTCGGAACGACTATTTTGCGTCAGCCATCCCTAGTTATGGGTTCCTACACTCATGACATGGCCTAAGTGTTTTGAAAGTAGTTCTGCTTACCGCAGGCTCTACACTTTCTCATCTCTCTCCTGATCCTCCTCACTATCATCATCTGCCACAGGAGCTGATGAAGGTCAGAAAACATTATTTTGACACAGTTTACAGTTTCTGCTTTAAGGGCCTGTTTCTATTTTTTCACACTATTTCTCTGCACATTCCTTGCGTTTCTTCTCCATCTCGCTGACTATTTTGACAGATACACACTGACACTGCTGCACGCTCGCTCACTCGTTTAAAGTTGTGATTGGGCCAGCCCAGTGTCAATCAAGAAAAGAACAAATGGGCCGCTGATCTACGTGTTTCATGGGCTGGTCTGTCAGAAAAAAAAAAACTAACGCTGACTTTTTTTGACCAATGCATTACACCGGCACAAACCCAGCGCCGCCAATTAAGCAAAACAAAACAAAACAAAACGAATGGGCCGCCGATGTACACATTTTATGGGCTGTAAAAAATAAAATAAATAATAATAATAATAAAAATTATGTATGAGTATGAGATGTATTGGCCCAAAAAGCACGTCGGCCCTCCGGGAAAGTGCCCGGTATGCCCGATGGCCAGTCCAGCCCTGGACACGACACCTTCAAACAAATCATGTCCAAGGCACGGGGGCAACCCTCGCTGAGAGACATGATAGAAGGAGAGCTCATTGAACAAAGAGTCAAATTTGATGCCTCCACTATGGGCCAAACCCTTATCAAGGTTCTCAACATGATGTTTGTAAGACTCCGCTGTATGAAATGTGGCTCTGGAAAGTGGATCTTCCTGAAAAGTATATTTGTCAATTTCACAATATCTGCAAAAGTATCTACTTCTGCTGAAATTCTCCAGAAACCCACCAATGCTATGTGAGCCTAAATTGTTACCAGCTATTGCCTGCAAGATTCCTTTAACGTTCAGTCCGTCTGGAAGATCTATGCCTGTAGTCTCAAGGTCTTTAAGGTCATTGACTAAGTACCTCATGACCAATTCTTGACCAAAGTACTTTAAGTCTTGTTTCCTGCAGAGAAACACCAGTTGCATTTGGTCAGTACTTGACCTATTATGAGGAAATAGATCTGCTAATGTGAGGTACATAGCTAGAATTTTATGCTTTTTCTTCCCAGACCCAAGAGGGTTCGCAACCTCAAAAGCATCTTGATTTAAGACCAAGCCTAATGCAGATTCATCTGCGTGATGCAGGTTTGCAGTTATGTTTTCACCATCCCACATCCTTTAAAATGTCCTTCAACTGGACACGACTGTGCACATCATTGTACTGTTCTCTTACAGACTTGCAGTGAAGAAGAGATTCAATTGTTTTTTTTTACTGGTACATTCTGCACAAAACACTCTTTACCTGCTTCATTCTCTCCTAGGCGAATAGGCACAGGCTCAACATAATGAAAGCTTTTCTTGAAAAATGTTTTTCTTCGCTGATCTGATCTTAATGTATGGATATTACAGGATGTAAAAAGATCTTCAGCTTTAAGATCGTCAAGTACCATTTTTATCATTGCTTCTGGAACATTAAGTGAGATTAAATTTTCCTGAAGTCTGAAAAGCAAATATGGGACTGATTGATTTCATGTATTGACTGCATGTCTTCAATGATTGTCTGAATGACTGAGGCTGGAACCAATTTCAAGAGAACAGAGCAAGATTCCTTAAAAACAAAGTGTTGTCAACATTTTCATGACTAACATCTGGTTCCTCATAATTTTTACCAGCATCAGTCTGTGAATCAGACTGAACATCAATGTCCTGAATCTGAGAGCAGCTGGCTTCAGGGTTTGCTGTAATGGAGTCAATTAGGCCTCCTATATTTTCGTTATGTTTTCTGGACAAATGAGAGGTAAATGTTGATTTAACAGTAAATGTTTTACCACACTGCTTGAAAGGGCATGTGACTTTTCGTCCCTCTTTAATGTGCATTTTGACATGAGAAATAAACTCAGATAAAGAAGAACTTTTGGCCCTACACAAACCAACATGACATTCCAAGGAAATGCCCTATATCCTTTATGGTGTCTGTACACGTGAGATTTCAAACCAGCATGTTTTTTAAACTTCCTATTACAGTTAAGTAGCCTATGCAGCAACGAAATACAATATTTGAGACATTGCTGTGTATTTTCATATGTTTCACATAGATCACAGGGGTATCACATGTTTTCCCGCAGAGCTGACAAGGAAACATGTTGTAAAGAACAGATAGATTCTCTAGTTAATAACTACCGAAGCCATCGATTCTCGTTAAAATACGTTATAAAATGGCTGAAACAGATGCAATGCAAGACTCTGTCATGCTGCTAATTTCTGCGATCAAGCCAGCAGCGGTTTGCATCATAGACTGTAAAAAAATATGGACGTAGTGTCCGTGACGTCACCCGTAGGTTTCTGAAGACCGTTTTTGAAGCCTAAAGTGGGCGTGGCCGACCGTCGCCATCTTGGTAGCGCGTCACTCCCGAATTTATTTATTTTTACAGTCAAACAATGAGCTGAGGTAACGTGACGGCTAACAGACAGCAGACAAACGGCTAATAATGACTAATGACCACAGCAACGGGAATCCACCTGTCACTCAAAAGAGGACACCCTAAATTTCACCCAGAAATTTTAAGGCTTAATATAATTTAAACGGATGAGTTATAAAAAAATTCACCCCCCCTCACAGTTGTCATGAAGGGGAAAATAAGCTATATAGACCAAAGCCACTTTTTGCACCAGGCTGTAAAGGTGTTTTTTCTGCTGTAAAGTTGGCCATTTTAACATGGGGGAGATACAGATTTGACTCACTTCTGCACCCAGCCTCAAGCGGCCAGTCGATGAATTGCCGTTGAATTCACTTCCGTGTTGGTTTCAAGAGAGAGACAGGGAGGTTGCCTTGGTTTGCATAGGCACGTTTACAGTAATTAGACAAGAATTAATTTTTTTTTCATACCTCACTTACCATTTACTGACAAAAAAGATTTGCACATGTGCCCGTTTCATAAACACTCATAATTCAAAACTCAAACTTCATAATTCACTTGCATGCTTGACAGTAGGCTACAAACGCGTTATGAGTGTAGGGCCTACGTGCAAATCTTACCCGTTCACTAACCGGCTTCTAATTAAAATTACAAAGGATTCACTGGATCTTTTGTTATTTTATAAGTAGGCTAGCCTACTTGATAACAGGGCAATTAAAATAAGCGCGGAGCGGCAAATTAGGCTACACCGGCAGATAATATAAAATGTCTCTCATGGACTGAATGCGCACGTTAACATTAACTTACCACACAAGAAAAAAAACTATTGATTTCGTTCATTCCCATTCATCTTGTACTTGGATAAAGTTTGGTAAAATATGCAGGTTGAATGAAAATTAGGGATTCTTACCTGTGTGTGTGATAAGACGGCTGTATGACGGCAGTCTGAGCTCAATCTCACTCGGTTGATCAATTATTTGCCTAGTTAAAACACATAATTTAATGGAGACATCTGATTTAAATCACAGAAGCTTCATTAGATGTTTAAGATGTTATATTTTAAAGTAATAGGTCATTTAAAGATAATACAATAATAAATCGTTGCAAACCTACCTCATTCAGATAATCCAAAATGCCGCCTTGTGCACATTGGACGAAAATAGGTAGGCTACATAATACTGTTAAATAACAGTGACAAACTGTTGTTGGTCGACCACGCAACCCGAAGTGAACAAGTCTTCATGCATTGTAAAAAAAAAAAAAAAAAAAAAGCAACTAGCTGTTATTACATGAAGACAGCATTTTGCTGTTAAATTTCCTTATAAATAACTGTTAAATAACTTGTAGGCTATAGCCTACTTGAAAGGAAAACACATTTGCAGAGTAAAAATAGAGTTTGTGTTTTTGAATCATATTTTTTTCTAGTGGGCTACATCTTAAAATATAGAGCTCATGACAAATAAAAGTTCCAGATGGACAAACATTAAATGCAAAAACCAGTGTGAATAACAGTATCTTAAAATAAACTAGAGAGTGGATACACAGATATGGCCTATTTATGAATGAAATCCATGCATTTATTTGTCATTTAAACTGATGCAAACAGGGAAAGAGAGTAGAAAAGACTTATTATCCTGTCGTCCCCTCTAGTAGACAGCATTAAGTATTACGGCCTTCATTGCTCAGATAAAGTCTATGGATTTTTGGGGAAAGTAAGTCTGACCAGTTAGAAAAGATATAAGCGAGTCAGACCAGTCTTAAGGTCTTTAGTGGAAGTTTTTGAAGAACCTGGTAAAAAAGAATAATCAAATACATAGTTAAAAAATGAATTTGCTGTATCTGGAATTTTTATTTCTAGAAAATATTCATATCATTAAAATTGCACTGAAATGTCACTCTTTAGGCTACATGGTCGTCTTCGGATCGTAGGCTACCACACAACACAAGTCTTGTACGTGACCATTCAGCACATAGTTATAGGCATCTAAAGATTTATATGCCCTCAGTTTCTCTTTATGCTTGGTTTCTCTATCAGGTAGGTGTAGAAGTCAGGCCACTCAACCGGAGGTAGCGTTAACGTTAATCCTGTCAGATCGTCCATCCATTGACTGAGCGTGTACAGGTCGGCCAATCTGGTTATGTCCGTTAAAATGAACTTTTGCAAATAACAATCGCGGTCCTGGACAGTGAGTGACCTTACACATTAAGATAAAATCTGATTTTCTCCAGTCATTGTTAAAAAGCAAGCTAACAAAACTTGCAAACTAGGGTTATAGTGAAGCGGCCAGGGGAATCGTTCTGCCTCCACCTAAGCTCCGCCCAAAAAAACACCATGTTTACTTACTGGAAAGGGGTCTATTGATGTGGTGTGATGTGGTGTGATGTGGACATTGATGTGGTGCTGACAAAATGTGTTTTGTGTATGTGTGGTTAGGGGGTGGGGGTGGGGGGGGTTATTTGTATGTTTTTTAATGGACTGCAGATGTAAATTAGCCTGTGGCTAACTCTAGTACAATGCATCAAATGGTAACATTTATGTTGGAAATTGTACATGGTCCTTAATAAAACAATTTTTTAAAATTTGTATCATGTTCAGCCTATTATTGATTTCTATTTCCACTTCCCTTTTATCCAAAGAGACGGAACTATTTGCACTGTATTTATCAATGGGAAATACATCATGCTAAAATAATCTGTCATATACTGTGGCTCACATTAATGGAGTCACACTTGCAAGTCGCAGGAGTACGAATTACGTGATCAGCAACATATTTCTGCTTAAAGTAGGAGAGAGGCCGCACTATGCATAAATGTACTTTTATTTCGTCTGTGCAAATAAAAGTAAATGTATGCATAGTGCGGTTTCTCTCCTACTTAATGCATTCTAATTATCTAGGCCAGCACTCTTAAAGTTTAATAGTATATGCATTGAGTGAAGCCTGCTCCTGTCCTCACTTACATATTTCTGCTTCAAATAGTGTGCGTAGTTAACAGTGAGTGGTGGTTTCAGCCATTATTTTATTAAAGTGTATTTGTCAGTGCCGCACTCGTACTGACTCTTATTCTGCCTGACAGAAAGAAGCTCGTAGCTTACTGAAGGCGAAGCGTTTTGACCAATCAGATGAAAGGGGCGTTTCAGCGCTGCCCACGTGTGCAAATGAAATATCGAACCCATAAACCGATTTGTAAACCACAAACGAAAAATGAAAAATCGAGCCAAAATCTCATTTTTCGTTTTTTAACGAAAAACGAATAAAAAATGAATAAACGAGCTGGTTTTCATTTCTCGTTATTCCATTCCAAACCGGAAATGAAATGATCAAAAAGTATTCTGATCAAATCCAGTAATGTTTTAGGTTCTAACATATTATAAAATGCTTCTCTTGCCTGACATAAAGAATGGTTAAAATGGCCACTTCATGCTTATCTATATGTTTTTCGTATGCCTTACATGTTGGAACGTGTCTATATGTGTTTATCTGTATACAGACTGCATTAGTCAAGGTACATGTTGTTAAGAAGAGCAGCTGGGATCTGAAGCCAGAATTCTGTCTTGTGTTCTTGCTGACGGATCACAGACGAGAGGAAATGTCCACAGATATAGGTATTGTCTGGAACAGGCCATGATGGGATCAAATGATCTGCTTTTAATGTGCACTCAGTGTGGATTCAGCATCACATTAAAAGCAAAAGAGTACACAATCATTTGGACTACTTTAATGGTGATTTGTGTATGTGTGTGTGTGTGTTTTCCTTTTTGGTGAACTATTCCTTTAGCATTGTTAAATGCACTGATAGAAATATTAAATTCAATTAAATTAACTATGAGCTAAAGGAAGGAACAAACATGAAGCTGTAAGCACCTGCAATTATCCAAACGTTGAATGTGAACACCTTGCATTCAAGCGTTTTGATGGTGAAGATAAACAAATGATGAATCTTATTGTGCAATTGTGGGTCTGCATATGCATGTCTTGAAAGTCATCTTCTCCTAAAATGGAAATTGTGGTGTTGAGGAGTGGCTTGAAAAGTTTCTATAAGAAGTTTCAGATTTTTAGTTTCTCATTCAGTTTAGACTCGTCCCTTCGGTGCCTGGGTTCTGTGTAAGTTCACCTGTTTACTCTCTTCTTTTATTATATTTAGAGCACAGAGCGGTTTGCACTGAGGTAATCTGAATATAATCCATGCAAAGGCATTATGATGATACTATGAGTGAGTATTTTAGCTTGTAGAGATGCCTGAAATGTTTCAAAGAAAAATTTCACAGAAAAGATCACTGGGTTTTTCATGTTTGTTTTATAAATAAAAGTTCAAACTGCATCTTATGTATAGATTTTATTTGGTTTTTATTCAACACAATCCTTGCTAAAACTGGAAACACATTTGCTGCTACTGTTATTGTTAGTGGCTTGGAATGAAAATGAATTTGAAATATTAGAACTGTTTTTGAATGTATTCAGATGTGTGTAATTGTGATGCTTGCCTGTTGAATAGCAATTCAAATGTTTGGTTATTTCAAGAAAAGATGATATGAAGAGCCATCTGAAATTTTCTTTTAGAATCATCATTTTTATCAAGCTTGCATATTTAAGTTCAGTAATTTCACTGAAATGACAATTCATAGGTAATTTTAAGTGAAATTACTGAACTTAAATATACGAGCTTGATAAAAATTATCATAGAAGAAAATTTCAGATGGCACTTAGAGGCTTTTGCATCTGAACTCTTCATATCAAGGTCAGGTTTATGTTGTCATACAAATATTGATGCTTCTGTTTATGAAATGCTATGCAGTATACTAAGTCTATATATGACATTTAAGTATATGAAATGTAATATTGAATTGAATAATTCCAATAATTGTTTAAAATTATAATTTAAATATGATTGTCATGCTATTTAGCTGTCAGATGTTCAAGCTCTGCTTCGCATCGAGGTCCTTATATAATTATTAGAGCAAAAATTATTCAGATATATATTAATAGCATAATTTGACTTTTGTTTTTGATCAGTTGTAATATTAGTTGTAATGCACACACATACACAAAATTACTGAACAATTGTATTATACATATTTTGTATAATCAGATTCAAACAATTGCGTGTTAAATAGAATTTGAAAATCAATATATGACCTCTTGATACAACATTTTAACAAAAGATTGGATCAAGACAGTACTTGTGTCCTCGTACAAAATACTCATGCATGTTAATAAAACTAATAATTTTCTCAAAACTGATAAAATATTTAGTATAGGGCTGCAACTAACGATTATTGTAATAATTGATTAATCTGTCGATTATTTTTTCGATTAATCGATGAATCGGATAATAAAAAAACATTAATTTCCAACGCTTTATTCAAAAACAGAACTGACAGTGCAAATCCACAGTGCAAAGTGCACAAACAGGTTGCTTCTTGAACATCCCTGGGCTGTTAAAGTAAAATACAAAAAACATACACATACTTTACATCTGCCAAATATATAGGCTTTTTTAAAATAAAGTGCACAAAAAGATTTGTTTAAAGGGAGAACAATAAATAATTCATACAAAATAAAGAAAAATACCAATCAAAAAACTTAACATGATTTGTTTGAACATCAGAACTTGTTCTCTACACTACACAGACGCACACACTCACAAACATGGTTTTGGGGTTTTTGTCAAAGATGTTAATCTTTAACAAAATGTTTGACATTATTTGACAAGCGCATGCACACAAAAGACAAGTCTCGCGCAGTCGGATAATAGTTAATAATAATAGCAATAATAATAATAATAATGATAACAGAAGATAATATCTCTAGTCTATCCTAATATTAATTATAAATACAATGTATATAAAATAAATATACAATAAAATAAAATAAAAAACAATAAAAACAAATACAATGGATTGACCACCTGGTATGGTGTATAAGGTATTTTGCAGCTCAGCCTTTCCGAGCATATAGTGAAGTTTCTCTGAGTCATTTAGAGTAAAGAATGAAAAATTCAGTGCTGCAAATTATGGAAAAAATATTCTCCTTGTAGTGGTAGGCTACTTGGGACAGACAAGAAAGTGTTTTCATCTTCTGTCTATCTGATTCAAATCACAGTCTGCTAATTCAGTGGTAAGAATTTAATTGTTGGTTGAATTTAATCGCTGCAATACGTTTTTATCAAGTAGAATAATACAGCATACTCATGCACATATAGTCTCAGCTATGACTTTTTGCTATTTATTTCAGAGGGAAAAAATCAACTGTGCAACGAATGACTTTACATCAAGTCAGCTCGAGAATTTTCGTGTGAATACATACGCAGGTCATGTATAGTTGGAACTCAGCAACAGCCAATGAAATTGAAGCTTTGTTGGCGCTGTCCCAGTTGCTGAATTACCACTACAGCCAATCAGATTTTTTCTCATTATTATTGGTACTGTATGCTCGTCTAGACTTGGGTTTGAATCCCACTCATTGCAATCCTGAGATATGTTTTTATGCAACTCTGAGCCAACATAAACACAAAAACACACCCCATAGCATAGTTTATATCTATCATACAAAATCATTCAATCATTAGTCAATTGATTTTATATTTTTTCTTTGCTTATTGGCCAAAGTAGCTACAGCATTAAATCAGCACCATGGACAGCGAGAATAAGATTAGCAGACATTTACAGAAACAAGATAATTTTTTCCCCTTTCATTTTCCCTTCTCTGCCACCCATCTTTGCTTTTCCACCTCATAAAAAGCAGAGTCTTGAAATTCTTTCCAGGTCATCTCTTTGTCCATACCCTGACCTTTGTAAATAGAAAATACTTTTGAAGGACAGTAAATATATTTCCCTGGTACCCCAGGAAAGCCTGTATGTATATGTGGACTATTTAGGCCCTGCTTCAGTTCCATTTTGCAGAATCTGCACAGGCGACCAGTGTGTTGAGTGTCAGATCTCTTCCGGTTTGGCTTCCCTTTCTCCTCAACCCGTTTTTTTGTGGCTTCCAGTTCCCTTTGAAAGAACTCGGTCTCCATAAAATCTTGGAATGGCATTCCTAGGTTTGTTAGTCCTTCTCCACTGTAGGTTTTAAAAACTTTTGTGGAACAATAGAAGTACCTAACTGAACCTTGCTGATAGAAGAAGTGGATGGAGGAGCCATCGTTCTCGTACCGAGATTTGGGCTGTCCTCAGGCAAGACAAGTCTTTGTTTGCTTCTTCTTTTATGTATGTTGCTGCTGCTGCTGCTGCTGTTGTTGTTGCTGCTGTCTCACCATTATTTCCTCCCGATCTCACGGGAAAACGTACAAATTCTACGAGGTGGCTAATTCGTACGAATTCATACGACCTCATTCGTACGAATTAGTACGATTTTTGCAAAATCGTACATATTTTACGAATTGCCCAATTCGTATGAATTCATACGAATGACCTACCCCTGACCCCGCCCCTAAACCTACCCATCACGTGGGTTTAGACAAATCGTACAAATTCGTACGAGTGAGGTCGTACGAATTTGTACAAATTAGCCATCTTTTTATCATTCGTACGAATTCGTACGAATTCGTACGAATTGGTCGTGAGATAGTGTTGCAATTTTCTCAATGGCCTCGTGAGTCAGTGGTGTGGTCAGAGAAGGTGCAGGTGGGTGTACAACTACTGCTGGGGTCACTGTCATAACCGGAACACTGGTAGTGTCACTACCCTCTGTCAGTGAATACCAGAGTTGCTGTCTCTCAAGAAGTTTTTCTGGACTTGTGTTCTGTGTTCTGAAGAACTGGTGTTTAAGAGTTTAGCTAAGTGCTTGACATACTGTGTAATGTGCAGTTCTGTGGTTGAATGGAGCATGCTGTTGGGATCAGTACAGGAGTTATGAACCATTGCTGCGAGATCCTGATCCACAAGCTTAATCATGTCCTTCTTGCCATGGTGTTTCTTCAGTAAGGTGTCAATGGCCTTCTTCATTGAGGCTGTCCACCTTTCGTGATCCAACACAAACACCCTACCACCAGTCTTCACAGGTCCAGTGCGGGTGCTAGTTGGTGAGGCCATCATGGGCAGAGGTGGTGTGGATGTGGTTCCTACATCAATCACAATAATATATAATCAGTCTTTGACCTAGATAATAAATACTAGCAGTATTTTTGGCATGATTATCTATGAATGTTCACCTGTCTCTGAACGAGGCTCAGCGCGGCCAGCAAAAGATGAGGACAGCAGGGGCACAGGCTGGGCGCTGGTGGTTACTATAACAGGAAGTAAATATTTGTAATTACTTTTTGAATAAAGGAAAAATAAAAGGTGTTTATGGAATGACTTTGTGTGTTTATCAAATTGCTCACCTGTCTCTGAACGAGGCTCAGCGTGGCCAGCAAAAGATGAGGACAGCAGGGGCACAGGCTGGGCGATGGTGGTTACTGTAACAACAACAACACAAAGTAAAACATTTTGTTAATTTATGGGTAAAAAGTCTGCTATCAGTATCTTTTGAGTTCCTGCATCTGTAAATGTTTACCTGACTCTAGATGAGGACTAGGAGTCACATCAAGAGCAGCAGAAGGGTATTGAGACTGGGCAGTGGGTGGATCAATCTGCTCAGCTAGATTTACAGGTTGAGTGGTCTTGGTCTTGTGCTTTTCCCAGTCCAGAACAACAGGGCGGCATCCAGGTTCAACATACTCCAGCCCAAATCTTTCTCCAGTTTTTACGTTAGATACCCGAAGGGCAGGATACTTCGACATACCTAACAGCCTTTCTGAGACGGTATTCAGATCAGCAATCAGAGAGGGATCAAAGGCTCCTGGAAGCCGAATACTTGACTGTTTCAGATCCACCAGACGCTGAAAATTCCAGCGTGCCACTCCTGTCATCCCCTGGGCTTAAAACGTGAGGAGACACGTGTGCCAGTGACCCACTGAGCCTGGTGGAAGTGGTACCCCTCCTGCTGAGATGTTCCTCTTATGGGGATCCATATTGGAACTTTGGCCCCCTCGCCCTGGACGTGGTTAAGTTGCAGTGTTCCACCATGCCTGTATAGGATTTAACCTGCAACCTCTGGATCACTTAAACAGCCCCTCAGAATGTGAACGCGCTGAATGCACCATGTGTTAAGCATAGAGGGTTTGTACAGGGGAACACCATTTGGATCTGCTGCCAAATGAAAATGGTGTATAACATCCTCAACCCTCCTCAGGAGTTCTCCAGGCTGTGGGATTTTTGTTCTGCAGTGCTGCAGTGAATGTGCTGCTTTGTGGGGTTGGCAGGCTGAATCCCACAAAATATGTATGCATCCTTGAGCTTCTGCAGGTCTTCCTGATCCACCAGACTGACAGCAGCAGACAAGAACTGGGAGAAGGAGCTGTAAAGGGTGTGATGCTCTGAAACACACTCACGGAGGAGGAGCCTCATACAATGGAAGTGAGATCTGGAGGCACAGGTGTTCTGTAAGTTTCCGGAAGTGGCTTCAGCAATAATGGCATCCGTAGTCTGCCATGCTTCCCAGTTCAGGTGCTCTGTTTTGTGAGGGTCTGGCACTCTGAACGGTGCACAACAATCTCTGAAAAAAACAACAGAATTAATGTTAATGCTGCTGTAGCAATCAGTCAATGGATCTGTTCATCAGTCAGGATAATGTGATTATCAAATGTGCACATTTTTCCATGTGATATATCTTAGGCAAGGTATGGAATTATCAATCCTGTAATATTCTTATAATCATTTTCACAATGCCCCATGGCCTACCTGTCTACCCAATGGTACTGTGCTTTCTCCACTTCTGCCATCCTGTAGCGGTTTGCGAGCCCCCTGTACATGGGCTCCAGTGATTTGTCTGTTTCTGACTGTACCATCACCCATGATAAGATCATCCAGGTTGGTGTGATCGAGCTAGAATCAGCCAATCGTCCAAATGGTTGATGCTTTTTTTGTCCATACCTTCCAGCCTCAGCATCTAGGATATTC
Organism: Abramis brama; assembly: GCF_963993115.1. Taxonomy (NCBI): domain Eukaryota; kingdom Metazoa; phylum Chordata; class Actinopteri; order Cypriniformes; family Leuciscidae; genus Abramis; species Abramis brama. The sequence goes on along the minus strand of NC_139981.1, from coordinate 4,303,407 downwards.
TGGCAACTGAGGAGGTAGGCCAAGTGTGCACGTTCATATTTTAGGTGCATCATTTCCATTACCTGATTGGCCATGTCTGTGGGTGATTTTCCTGTACGCCGCAGTTCATCCAATAAAGATTTACAAATAGCCTTCTTATAAGTAAGAACTGCTGGCAACAAGTTTGTAAATCTTTTGGGGAGCTTTTCCAGCCACTGCGGGTTGTCTGCAAACCATCTCTTTTTGCAGACTTTGCAGCACAGACGTGACGAGAATAGGTAGTATTGACCCATGATGCCTGTAATCACACAAGGTCTACCAACTCCTGCAGATGTCACCTGTGGCTGTTTACACTCATCATTGCATGGCAGAGCATAGTTGTTCCTCAGCCGAGCCATCAGGGTATCATTTTCAGGCTTCCAAATGGAAAAAGGGATGAAGCTGAAAATATTTTGGAGATGGCAGATCAGTGATGGTGTCCATCAGCTCTGGCTGAGGAGGTAAATGCCACAATGACACAGTCTTCATGGGGTTGCTCACAGGAACCGAGCCAGGCCATAGACCCATGGATTCCAGCTCTGTCTTCATCCAGATCCTCTGCTGTTGGGAACACTTCCACTGGCGGACATCATGGTCATAGCTAAGTTGTGGAGGAGGATTTCTGGGATGGACTGGTGCACCTGGTTATGATTAAAATGAAGGCAGAAGAATAGCTACATACTTTCTTCTATCAATCAGGCAGATGTTTGAAGAATCATCTAGATGCTTACTTTTTGTTGTCAGTTGTGAAGGAGCTGGATTTGGCTTTGACAAAGCATCAGGAGCAGAGGACCATGGCTCTACAAATACATAGACAAATAATATAATAATAAAGGTCTTTCTTTTAAATTAAGATAATAAAAAAGAAGCAATCAAAAACTCAGAACAACCACATTCATAATGCAGACATTTGTTAAGCTACATTAAAAACTCGTTCATTAAATGAAGAGCAAGCAATTGAACAAGAAAAATGCTTGGAAAATTGTAGTATTTTGCAGCAGCAGAGTAGAGCAATCATCTTACTGTGTGATGCTTCAGCTATGTGGGAAGTGGACTCTGAAGAGAAAATATATTAACCCAGTATTAGTATTAACTCAGCTTCATTGAAAATTCTACATTTGTCAAGTCTATGTGCAGTACACCCTTAACCCATCTTTAACACATTCCGTTCTCTCACCTTGAGTCGAACCCGATGGATCTTTCTTCACAAGAAACATCAACTCTTCAGGAATGGGCACAGGTATTGTGGGGCACAAGGGTGGTGCTAAAAAAAGAAAATATAAAAAAACAAAGATCAATACCATAGTACATGAGACAAACATTTGAATTGATGGCCAGAATTACAATGCATTTACCATGAACTGGTGTCACTCGCGGTTTCTTTTCAGCAGGTGATTTGGAGAGGGAAGCAGAAGGTCCTGTATGATAAACATATATATATAAATATATATAATTAGGCATATTAGGTTTAAAGACAAAAACACCCTAATCTTACTTCACATGCTTGTCTTATAAAAATAAAATAAAATTACATATGCCCAGGAGGGATGTGAACAAAACATGCAAGAACATGCATTTCATCATATGTTAGTAATATTTACAAGTTGACAAAAGCGAGTACTTACCCTGATTGTGGCAGGTATCAATTCATGAAGGGGAAATTAATTCATAGTCCACAGGGACATTTAGTATAATGCCAACGGCAAACGCATTGTTAATGGAACAAGGCCAGAACATGGCCAGAACACTGAGAACACAAGGATGGGGCAGGTGCAAATCCTGCTGGAAAATGAAGGAAGCATGAAGTGCGCTGAAAATGTCCTGGTAAACGGCTGCGTTGACTCTGGATTTAATAAAGCACAGTGGACCAAAGTCCTCTTTTCTGATGAGAGCAAATTTTGCATCTCATTTGGAATCCAAGGTCCCAGAGTCTGGAGGAAGAATGGAGAGGCACACAATCCAAGATGCTTGAAGTCCAGTGTGAAGTTTCCACAGTCTGTGTTGGTTTGGGGAGCCATGTCATCGGCTGGTGTTGGTCCACTGTGCTGTCCACCCAACACAGCCGTCTACCAGGACATTTTCAGAGCACTTCATGCTTCCTTCAGCAGACAAGCTTTATGGAGATGCTGACTTCATTTTCCAGCAGGATTTGCACCGCCAAAATAACCAAAACCTGGTTCAATGACCATGATATCACTGTGTAATTACTGTGTGATTTCATGTAATATTCTAATTTTTTGAAATCCTGTTTTTGTGGGTTTTTATGAGCTGGAAGCCCAAATTATGTACAAATAAACAACTAAATACTTGAAATCGTTTAAGTTGTGGGCCCTGAATCTATAATCTATGGAAGTTTAACGTTTTGAATGGAAATATGGAAATAAATAAACTTTTCCATGATATTCTAATTTTTTGGAAAGGGTCTGTATGTATATATATATATATATATATATATATATATATATATATATATATGTTATATATTATGTCTCTCTGTGTGTGTATATATATTTAGAGAGAGCGAGAGAGTGAGTTTACATTTATATTACCAAGCTTACACTACAAATATCATGGTCAAAACATAGTTACTACATTAAGAACAATAGAAAATTCTTTTTAAAAATTAAAAACATCCACAACCGAAAAACAGAGCGAGTAAAGCTGGTAAGATAACGTTACGTAGCAACCACGGAAAAACACAATGTAAACACAAAAAACACAACACGAAAACGTACTTGGTTACTAACGTAACCTCGGTTCTCTCTAGAAGAGGGAACGAGTACTGCGTAATATCTTACGCTAGGGGAAAATCTCTTTTCCGCGAGATATTGAAGCCAAAAAATTATCCTTAATATTGTATTAATGTAAAACGCGTTGCGGCAGCATGCAGACATAGCCAGGACGGATTGCGCGCCTATTGGCTGCTCTGCGGCAACTGCAGCAGCCTATCGAGAGAGGCCCTCATGACGTCAGATCCAATGAGGGCGCTCCTCGCCCACTGCGTCACGTCCCGCCGAAACGGCGTGGCTAGGGCCTATAAATATAGCTCGACAGGCTGTATAATCTGTTTTTTCATCGCCGAAGCGAACCAGAGCGCGTTGCAGGCACAGCAGAGATACGCAGTACTCGTTCCCTCTTCTAGAGAGAACCGAGGTTACGTTAGTAACCGAGTACGTTCTCTTACGAGAGGTCTCTCGTACTGCGTAATATCTTACGCTAGGGGAACACAATGCAAAACGCCGTGCGTGCTGAGATCCAACACCAAAATCCCAAGGGCAGGTGCCCGGGGCTCATACAGTGCAAAATCATCAGGGACTCGCAGAGAGTCCGGGAAGGAGGGGCTAGAGCAGCATCATTCCCGTAATAAGTAGCGTCCTATTGAGCATATTATATCAATAGTGTTCCACACAGTCTGACTGATGAACACGACGCGGTACTCGCGCTTTTAGCCAGAACTGCAGTGGGCGCATGCGAAGCAGACCCAACTGGAGTACTGATGATGCTGAGGCCATGAGACCTAGCATTTTCTGAAACTCTCTGAGCGGGACTGTAGTGCCGTAGCGGAAGGATTTCGTTGTGCGCTGAATATTCATTCTGCGCTGTGGCGATAGTTGTGCTGTCATAGACAGCGAGTCCAGTTCTGTGCCCAGAAAAGATATTCTCTGACTGGGGGACAGTGAACTCTTCGCCCAATTGACTTTGAGACCTAGATTCTCGAGATGTTCGAGTAATATGGTCCTGTGTTCTATGAGCTCCGAGTGTGATCGAGCTAGAATCAGCCAATCGTCCAAATAGTTCAAAACTCGCATGCCCCGAAGTTTCAGGGGTGCAAGCGCCGTGTCCATGCACATTGTGAATGTACGGGGTGCTAGGGACAGGCCGAAAGGCAGGACTGTATTGATATGCCTGGCCCTCGAAGGCGAATCTCAAAAATCGCCTGTGACATGACGCTATTTGTATTTGGAAATACGCGTCCTTCAGATCTATTGACATAAACCAGTCCCCTTGGCGAATTTGCGTGAGGATTTTCCTGGTTGTGAGCATTCTGAACCGGCGTTTCGAAAGCACTCTGTTCAGCTGTCATAGATCTAGAATGGGTCTGAGACCCCCGTCTTTTTTCGGTACCAGAAAATATCTGCTGTATAGACCCCCTTCGCTCTGAGCTTGAGATAAAGGCTCTATGGCCCCTTTGCTCAACAGTTTCGCTATTTTGGCTCGAAGTAGATGTGCTACTTCCTTTTCTACTGTAGTTTCGATTCGCGCTGCGTAACGGCGGGGGCGTCGAGCGAACTGTAGCGAATAGCCTCTCTTTATAATGTTCAGCACCCATTCTGATACCCCGGGAAGCTTTTCCCACACACTTGCATGAATAGCTAGGGGTTGAATGAGATCTGGGCTCTCTTTAGTTCTCCATAAATTAATGAGAACATTTCATTTAATTGAAAGGAGGGTAATTTATGGAGAACGAAAGAAATAGATTCATTCAGTGTAGACATAATCACTAATTTAGTCATTTCGCATGCGTCCGATGTAGAAAAAAATGTACAAAAAGCAACATATGATGGTAGAGCTTTCAGCTTATAGATTCCCCTATCCTAGAGAGAGTTAAGTACTAATGTGGATTTCTGTCTAGATATGCAATAAACATTTTGCAAAAGAAAACCTCAAAAAGTTAATCTAATATTAAAGTTAATATAGATCAAATAAGACAGAAACACATGCCCGTTCACCAGTCATTTTCCTCAGCTGTAGGCAAAGGCAAGTTTCAAATCAGTGTTTCTCCTGGGAGACTAGCCTAAATTAATCCCCTAGTTTTAGAAGAGGAAGTTGCTCAACTGCATTTGAGAGAAAATCTGTCTGGACACATTTGTGAGAAAATCGAGCCGAGAGATCTCATAAAAAGCCAAGTGTCACACAATCATAACAGACAGATGTGCATTTGTATGCACTAGATTTGGTATTTGTTCAAAGGTTACATGCAATTTGTAGGATGGTTTGTATTTATTTGTGAAGTATTATCTTGGCTCATTTATTTATATTTGTAAAACACAATACATATTTATTACTCCACTGCATTTTCACTCAAACTGACCTTTGTACTTGCACATTGCTTTCTGTTTGTTTGCTAGTCGAGTTTTCCTTTGCAAAGCAGATCGAGTTTGTTTGCGAGTCGAGTTTTCCTTTGCGAAGTAGATCGAGTTTGTTTGCAAAATGCTGGATTTGTTTGTTTAATTATGACACATAATTCGCTCCATAGTCGCGCGACACAATGAATCGATAATGAAATTAATCGATTTAATCGATTCGTTGTTGCAGCCCTAATTTAGTAAATATGTTGATTAAATAACATTCAAAATTACTGATAAAATAAATCATAAATTGTTTAGCATTTTGTAGTACTTTATAATTTATTTACATTTTTGTAGTGATGTTTCTAAACGCTCCATCTGTCCTGTAATTTTGCCGCTCTGCTGGAGATGTCTGCCAGTTCTACATCTGATGGGCTGGAACTTCATCAAGTAAATATTTTTCTTAACTGTAGGCAGATGTTCTAAGAATGTAAGAGTTGTTCAGAGACAAAGGAAGTCCACAAACATTAGCTCTTAAGAGGAAAACCCCCTTAATGCTGGCCCACATAATAAATTATACAACAATGGATGGATTTTAGATCATCCATCATACATTTGACATTTGGTATTTGTGTCTGGGAGATGTGTTAAATCTATTTATAGACATGGAGTTTTGGCCTTCTAGGCTGTGTTAGTTGTTACACTTGTGTGCAGTCAGTGTAATTTCTGCAAATGCTGCTGCATCGGTGCGCATTTGATAAAGTTTGATCAGACTTGTTGCAGTTTTGCTGACCTGTGATGGTCATGGTTTACATAGTAAACATAAAGTGAACATCAAGGAAACATAAAGGGTGCCGTTTGGTACAAGGCCCTTGTAAGGATATAAGTATAAGTGGTCGTAGTCCCAGTAACGCACACAAAACGTACTCGGTTACCTAATGTAACCTCGGTTCTCCATAAATTAATGAGAACATTTCATTTAATTGAAAGGAGGGTAATTTATGGAGAACGAAAGAAATAGATTCGTTCAGTGTAGACATAATCACTAATTTAGTAATTTTGCATGCGTCCGATGTAGAAAAAATGTACAAAAAGCAACATATGATGGTAGAGCTTTCAGCTTATAGATTCCCCTATCCTAGAGAGAGTTAAGTGCTAATGTGGATTTCTGTCTAGATATGCAATAAACATTTTGCAAAAGAAAACCTCAAAAAGTTAATTATAGATCAAATAAGACAGAAACACATGCCCGTTCACCAGTCATTTTCCTCAGCTGTAGGCAAAGGCAAGTTTCAAATCAGTGCTTCTCCCGGGAGACTAGCCTAAATTAATCCCCTAGTTTTAGAAGAGGAAGTTGCTCAACAGCCTGGACACATTTGTGAGAAAATCAAGCCGAGAGATCTCATAAAAAGCCAAGTGTCACACAATCATAACAGACAGATGTGCATTTGTATGCACTAGATTTGGTATTCGACACAATGAATCGATAATGAAATTAATCAATTTAATCGATTCGTTGTTGCAGCCCTAATTTAGTAAAAATGTTGATTAAATAACATTCAAAATTACTGATAAAATAAATCATAAATTGTTTAGCATTTTGTAATACTTTAAAATTTATTTACATCTTTGTTTACTAATTTGCACATATAATGTAAGAGCCTGAAAGTGAGTGATGTTTCTTCAGATGTTCTAAGAATGTAAGAGTTGTTCAGAGACAAAGGAAGTCCACAAACATTAGCTCTTAAGAGGAAAACCCCCTTAATGCTGGCCCACATAATAAATTATACAACAATGGATGGGTTTTAGATCATCCATCATACATTTGACATTTGGTATTTGTGTCTGGAAGATGTGTTAAATCAATTTATAGACATGGAGTTTTGGCCTTCTAGGCTGTGTTAGTTGTTACACTTGTGTGCAGTCAGTGTAATTTCTGCAAATGCTGCTGCATCGGCGCGCATTTGATAAAGTTTGATCGGACTTGTTGCAGTTTTGCTGACCTGTGATGGCCATGGTTTACATAGTAAACATAAAGTGAACATCAAGTAAACATAAAGGGCACCGTTTGGTACAAGGCCCTTGTGTGGTAAGGATATAAGTATAAGTGGGCGTAGTCCCAGTAACGCACACAAAACTGTAGATCTCATATCTCAACCTGACAGTCTTTACAAACATTCTCTGTGTTATTTTTAATTCACAAGATCAGTGGGAAAGTGGAAAGATTTCTGTGTCCTTTGATTTATATAATGAAATCCCTACTACCTTAATATATCTGTTCATTCTTTCTTAAAGCTAACATCATATTATATTTACAATTCTGTTTGGTGATGTGAGTGTTGCAGAAACTTAACCTCATTGGTTTCTTTTTTCAGGGAATGAGGAACTCAAGCATGGAGAAGGATTGGGGATTACTTGGATTCCTTGTTCTGTCATTATGTTTTCTCGTCAGCAATGGCCAAGAACTTGGTAGGGGCAGAATTGACTAGATCATACGAGATGATTATGTTCAGTTTTGTCTGATTGTTGCTCAAATAAAAAGTCTGTTTTCTTTCTCTCAGTCTGTAAACGGGAGACAGTGGCTGACATTGTATTCCTGGTGGATGGCTCTACCAGTATTGGGCTGGACAACTTCCAACAAATCCGTGAATTCCTCTCCTCACTCGTAGATAACTTTGAAGTTGCTCCTGATAGGATCAGGATCGGTCTGGTTCAGTACAGTGACACGCCGCGTACTGAGTTTTTGCTTAACACTTACCAGAACAAAGAGGAAATTCTCAACCACATCCAAAATCTGAATTATAAAACCGGTGGGATGTTTACTGGCCAGGGTTTGGAGTTCATGCTGAACCAACACTTTGCTGTAGAGGCCGGAAGTCGAGCACAGCAGAATGTTCCTCAGATTGCCATTGTTATCACAGATGGTGATTCTCAAGATGAGGTTGAGTCACATGCTCAGAAGCTAAGGCAAAGGGGAATCGAAATATACGCCATAGGTATCAAAGATGCAAATGAGATGTTACTGAGACAGATTGCGAACGAGCCGTATGATCAGCATGTCTACAGCGTATCAGACTTTGCAGCTCTGCAGGGAATCTCCCAGAGGGTAATCCGGGAATTGTGCACCACTGTGGAGGAAACACAAAAAGAGGTCCTCCGGATGTTAAGAGGTAACATTACATTGAAAAACTTCCAATTGAAAACTCTTGAGTCACAGCTTTACTGGACATCTGTGTGAGAACTACTGAGAGATCAGTAGCCAGTAGCAACAAACCCCGTTAAGCTCTTATATTAACTTTGAATGTTAGCTTGACAAAAGCCCCTTTCAAACAGTGCGATGATCCCGGCAAATTGCCGGGAAATTGCCAGAACGCCTCCTGTGTGAACGCAAACACGACCCGGGATTGATGCCGGCATCGATGCCGGGTTGGGGACCTAGTAACATTACCGTGTTCAGTCCCGGAATGCGCGCTGTGTGAACAAAAGCCGTGTCGTAGTGATGACGCTGAAGCCGGGATCGTTCGCCAGCTAGTGAAACAGTACGTAATGCGCAAGTTTATGATCGAATCAGAGAAAAAATGCACAAGCGTGATTTCGCAGCTCATAAGCAAACTTAAGACGCTGCTGAGACATTACAAGCAGAGGTGGGCACAAATACATCAAAAACTATTTTGTTACAAACTACAAATACTGGCTCATGAAATGTAACAAAATAAAATACAAAATACTGATGTGAAAAATGTATTTAAATAAAATACAAGTAATTAGTATTTTGAGAATACTCCCACAATAATCTTAAAGGGTTAGTTCACCCAAAAATGAAAATTCTGACAGTAATTACTCACCCTCATGTTGTTCCAACCCCGTAAGACCTTTGTTCATCTTCGGAACACAAATTAAGATATTTTTGATGAAATCTGAGAGCTGGATCACTCCTCCATAGGCATAAGGCATTATAACTTGCTGGCCCAGAAAATGTATTAAAGCTGCATTATGCAGCTTTGCCGATTTCTTCGCTGTTTTCTCGCTTTTTGCTCGCGGGTTTCTCTATAGAGCTCCCCCTACAGCTTCGGAATAGATATTTGACAACACTGTCGTCAAAATTCGTTGGCTCGTCCCATCTTCTCCCGCTGGTCATGTGCATTTGTTTTCAAAGAGCCATGTCCACTGAGGTATGTATAATACACAGAAGGCTAGCATATAAATGTTTAGATAGTATATGTGTGCAGTGCCTTAAAGCAGTTTGTTACATCGCGAGACCTGATATCACGCGATACCCGCCGGCCCAAAGTTGCAAGGGTGGTTTTTCGTCTCACAGGCGCTCGAGGGGTGCGAGAAGACCACCATTCAACCCGAAAACAGTCATATAACCATTCCAATGACTCCGAAGCTGTTCGGTTAAGATAAAAAAGTTACTTAGTTCACCTTTAAAGACATCGTTAATATAGTCCAAGTGACTCCAGTGGCTCAATCTTAAGTTTATAAAGCAACGAGAATACTTTTTGTGCGCAAAAAAACCCGACTTATTCCACTATTCATTTCCTTCTCTCTGGGCCTCGAGTTATTTCACGTAGTGTAATAGCGCAGCACGTCTGTGTTGCACGTCACACGCATCACACACATGACCAGCGTCGGCCAATAGTGAGCCTACGTGTGACGTGCAACACAGACGCGCTGCGCAGTTATACTACGTGAAAAAACTCGAGGCCCAGAGAGAAGGAAATGAAAAGTGGAATAAAGTCGTTATTTTTGTTGTTTTTTAAGCACAAAAAGTATTCTCGTCGCTTTATAAACTTAAGATTGAGCCACTGGAGTCACTTGGACTATATTAACGATGTCTTTAATACATTTTTTGGGCCAGCATGTCTTAGAAGCCTATGGAGGAGTGATCCAGCTCTCAGATTTAATCAAAAATATCTTAATTTGTGTTCCGAAGATGAACGAAGGTCTTACGGGGTTGGAATAACATGAGGGTGAGTAATTACTGACAGAATTTTCATTTTTGGGTGAACTAACCCTTTAATGCCGTTTTTAAGAGGAGCAGCGCCACTTCTTCTCCTGTGTTCAAAACTCATTCACTTCTTGGAGGGAGCCCGGTCTACAGGGTGTCACGTGATTTTCGTGCATCTAACCTGGACATTGCCATTGCCAACATCAGACCGAAAATATGGCAAAATCGTTTACTATGGTGATAAGCATATGGTGATTTTTGCATATAAGCATATGGTGATATTTGAAATACTCTAAATACACTCCCTCAAAATATTTTGTTACAAACTACATTTTATTTTTTCCACACCTGCAAAATACAAATTACAAAATACACAAAAGCAATTAAATACGTATTTAAAATACATTTAATTGAAATACTGCCCATGTCTGATTACAAGTCACATCGATGTCACTTGTCTTTGCGGGATTTTTACGAGTTGTGTGTGAATGCACTCTCTGATTCCGGAAAATCACTGGCAGTGTGAATGAACCAAAATCAAACGAACCTGGGTCAAATCCCGGGTCACTTTATCTCTGTGCATTTTCCGGAATCTCTGTGTGAAAGGGCTAAAGCCTTGCCTGAGAATTTAAAATAGTTTGAGCCTGAGGGTTAGCTTGAAATCCAAAGGTTATATATTAGGAAGTTTGTAGTTTGAACACTTGGATCAAATCAAAAACATTCCAAGCTAGATTTGACTATTCTGTCAATGTAATTTTGTTTTTTTAGGGGATTTTTGATAATGTCATATGTAAAAGTCTGATCATTTAGAAGGAACTAAAGCATACTAAGTCAGAACAGCCTGTAGAACTGTTGATTTTGTTGCATGTAGCTTGAAAACTGTAAGAGGTGTCATGGATCAGAAGTTTTTCCATTGAGTGTAAGAAATTTTTCTATGGGAAAATCGTGATTACTTAAAGACTGAGCAGCTTGAGTTAGAATAGGTTGACATTTATAAGGCCCTGTTTACACTAGGGGTCGTACAGACTAGTCGACATTAATGCTCTGCCATGGACGCTTTAAAGGAGAACTCCGGTCAATTTTAACATTGAGCTCATTTATTTGTAAATTTGGAGTGCTGTCAATACAGAGAACAACGACAAAAATCGGTGTTGCCTACACCGTGTTATCCTCTTTTTAAAATTTGCACCTTGTTGACTTCAATGGGGCAAGTTTTAAACCTGCTTTTAGCCTCTTAACATCCTTGATGTGTCATTACAAGTGCACAGCCAATGTGAGTGATTCCTTCAGAGTGAACACGGTGAATCTGACTGCAGTAGATGTTAAAGATATGAATAAAAATGATGTTATTTCAGCCAGCGCACATACCTGTATTTACATCCTGTTTTCGGTCGAAGTCCATAGTAATCGATTGTCGAGTTCACGCGCGTGATCATAGGTAACTAAACCTATGCGCGTGAACTCGACAATCGACTACTGTGGACTACGCTGGATAACATGATGTAGGCAACACCGATTTTTGTCGTTGTTCTCTGTATTGACAGCACTCCAAATTTACCAAAAAATGAGCTCAATGTTAAAATTGACCGGAGTTCTCCTTTAAGCTTGACATCAACTAGTCGCTGATCAGGGCCTATAGAGGGCGCAAAAGGATAAGAAATGTTTTAAGTCCGTTCCTTTTCCAAACAGATAAAATGACAAATAAATGCATAATCCGAGAACGCTCCACAAGAAATGTTTGATGCCCATACCATCTGGATGCTCCAAATTGATCGGGTAAATGCACGTTTGAAACACTTATTGTACACTTAAGTTAATCGCCCTGCTGCATTGTAACACACACGTACAGACAGCGCTCACATCACGTGCATATCGCGCACACACAGAAACATTCAGTAATGCAGAAATGTATCTTCAACACTGTTCTGTGATTTATCTATAAAATAGCTTAGAAACGGAAAAGTTCTAACATATATTTCTCAGTAACTAAAACCCACAGCTTCACTATTAGTAGAGAGACGTTGCCAGGTAGAATTAATTCACACGCATTAATTCGCTCTCTCTCTAATGTATTCATATAAATGTCATATTTACTGTGCTACTTTATCTGTATCTGATTTACAACAAGCAGTAATCCGTGAGAAATATAATGACCCAAAGACAAAATAAAAAATAAAAATAAGCTGTTATGGAGCAATATCCTTGTGGGCAGCGCTGTGTCATGCTATAAACGTGCACAAGGCCGCATTCAGTCTCAGCACGAGGTTCAGGCTTATTAATTAATGACATCATCAGCGACTAGTCCATGTCGACTCGACTTTCATTACGTAAATGACGACTTTAAAAATCTGAAGTCGTTCAACGGTCAGGGTATATTCTGGCAAACCGTTTGCCAATCACGTCTAGCAATGGCAAAGCAAACTGTGGTACACGCCATTTACCAACAAGCGATGGGTAATTCGCAAAGCACAATGTTATTTTCTGTTTTCCCAGCACGCTACCATAGAACGGCATAAAGTAAGCGGTTTGAGAAGTAAGAGGCGGGGCACCAGTTAAAAAATTTCAAAGTTAAAGTTCACGCAAACAGGTATTTATAGACAAGGTTTGGTCAAATATTGATTGTTTATAGCTGAATTAGTTATATATACAATTATACACAACCGATTTTATTGGTTTATAGCCTACAGCAATCTTATTGACGTCTGGTACGAGTTTATGAATGATCTATGACGCTGTTTGGCCGTACTACAGAAATATTAAGTGATAACCATGACGATTTCAGTAACAATCAATTGGATAATGTTTTGATGAACTTACGAATCAAGTTAGATGAAGTTACTGTAAAAATGTATTCGTATAGAGCTCAATTCACATCGTTTTCGTTTCAAAGTTTTACAAAAAGTCATATTGTAAGCTTTATTGAGCAGGTTTATGGCTGGACGATATCACGAAATATGTTGCTGATAAATGATACACTGTTTGAGAGTTAGCCTAGTTATAGCCTACTATTAAATTAATTTACCCGATATATCAGTGCCACTTTTAGTGGGCAATGAGCATGACTGCATGAAATTACTGGCATGTCAAAGTCTGATATAGACAATATTTTTCCGCATGCTATGCATGGCTCCGTAATTTTACTTCATTCATGCTTCTTCGTTTTTCCATTAGGATCTGTGAATAAACACAACATCTGGATTTTACACAGATGGCGTAGGCCTAATAATTCACTGTATTTCAGTAAAACATCAGATAAATCCGAAAGTGTGATTTATTTTATTTTAAAGCAAAACCACCGTGACAAATAAGACAATAATAGGCTACCAAATAGAATACAATCCCTGCATGGCCATTGGGTTTTGTGCGTTCAATGGGAATAAAAAACGCGCAGTGCTAAAATGTGAAAATAAATAAAGAATTTTTTTTTTTTTACTAAAACAGATGTTATTATGTCGATCTTTAGCAAATATTATTATGTATACACGTGCTCAAGAGCGTATTTAAGCAATAGGCCCACATGTTCATATCACTTCTCTGCTGGGTATTTTATTATTTTATTATATTATAATTTTACAGATTTACAGCAGTGGTTTTTATGGTTATGCAGCTAGCTATATGTGAGTGTTAATATTTGAAACCATTTTTACATACATTACATACGGAGATTAAAACATGAACACACAATGCGGGGGTGGATAAATAAATAATTGGATTTTTAATATGATGTCACAGTTGTAGGGCCTATGTTAACCGGTTGACACTTATTAGAAAACATGAATCTTTAAAAAACAGGGCTTTACAGAACCAAAACCAATATATAGGCCCTCATATTTTATTAACAGGTAAACAACAAGGAAACATGAGTTCGCCATTAAACATTGTATTTGCACTTTGTACCAAATAATTGGACAACAAATCTCGTTAAAAAATGACAACAAAAAACGGTCGTGCTTTAGAATTTATAATCAGCAGCTTACATTCTTACAGTGAATTATCATCAATTTGCGTAAAATCATCCCGAGTTTGTGCTGATCCACGGATCCTGATAGAAATATGAATAAGCCAAGTGAATGACGCGCTAATGACGCGTGTCTTAAGAATGACGCGTGTCTTAAGTACAATAAAACAATAGTCAATAGATCTTAACTAAAATTACCATGGTAAACAGATAATAATACGATTAAAGTTAGCATTTAATATTTCTTTAATAAGGCCAAATCATTCACAAAATCGAAAAACTCTGCAGGACAGCAGCCCTCCAGAACCGAGTTTGGTGACCCCTGGTCTACTCTTCACCAATAAGATTGCGGTATTATAAACCAATTAAATTGGGGGTGGGCGGAGCGACACGTGTTGACCCGCCCAAATGTGTCGCCCTGCCCCATCGTCCAGACTGCACTCTGGGGTACTTGGTTTATTATGACCATACAGCCCTTTGACTGGATTATTTCTTAAATAATTATATAAATGTATTATTTGACCTACACATTTAGTTACGTTTGCATATGTTTGAAAGTGTATATTCGCTTATTTATCCGATTTAAAGAACTTAAAAAAATGATTTTATGTCATTTTACATGGACAATATAAAAGGTTACTAATGTAACGAGCAGAAATTCTGCACCAGGAACGATATACCTACACACTGTATGCCTACCATATGCAATGTGTAGCCTATAGGCTACTGCAATTTTTTTCGTATTCTCAAAGCTTCTAAGAATACTCTCAGAAAGCTCATAATTTATCTTAAAACTTATACGTAGGAGTCTTCTACGGATCTGAAAGCAACTCCGAGTGAGGAAAAGACAAAAACGTTATAAAAAATATGTGATTTTTGTTATAACTTTATGTCTGATAACTTTCAGTAGGCTGGACCAGAAAAGCACGAACACGTGGATTAAACAAATCACAGTTATTAAAACTATATTGACAGTCAAAAAGTTTTGCTTATAAATGTATGTAAAATAAAGTAATAAAGAACTTGCGATTATTGTAGGCTGCAATAACGCAGCCGGTGTGAAAGCACAATGGGCACACGCGCAGCAAACGCTCTTCCGACGCGCCACAGGCATGCTGTATGAAACCGGCCTTAGAATAATTTTAATGTGGTGGCTATCGGGTGCGGATATCTATAAATCAGAGAAAATTATGTTGCGGGTGGGTGGCGGTGCATTATTAATTAGAAGCAGCCGATTCGGGTGACGTTTAATATGATCCGCGGATCTAATGTATAGCCTCAGTATTAAACGACCAAGCTTTAGATGATTTTTTTCCACAGAAAATGAATGACACAAAACCGTTTAAAACTTAAAAACCATACATATGAAATAATAGCCTACAATAGAATGCGTTATGCAATGATTTAATAAATTCTGTTGGTTGGAAGTCTTATTTCTCTGATGATTGGCTACACTGAATTTCTGATAAATTCTATAGTTCATAAAACGTCTTAAGTGTGGCTTATAGGCTACCCTGTACCATCTGGAAGCCTTACAGCATGGCCACCAGTTTGAGAACCACGATTAGGCTAAAATCTGTGGACTTTACAATTATATTACAAAATGGAGGTGTGAACTTAAAGATATTAAATTCGATATTTTATTAAGATATTACATAAGAATGGGGTTGCTCATGCCAATATCTTATATCGTTGGATTCTTTATTGGATTATAGGCTATTCTATGTTCCAAATATAATTGCTTTCTACTAATTCAGCTATAAACAATCAATATTTGACTAAACCTTGTCTATTAATACCTGTTTGCGTGAACTTTAACTTTGAAATTTTTTAACTGGTGCCCCGCCTCTTACTTCTCAAACCGCTTACTTTATGCCGTTCTATGGTATCGTGCTGGGAAAACAGAAAATAACATTGTGCTTTGCGAATTACCCATCGCTTGTTGGTAAATGGCGTGTACCACAGTTTGCTTTGCCAATTGCTAGACGTGATTGGCAAACGGTTTGCCAGAATATACCCTGACCTTCAACCCCTAGTTTACTCCTG
This sequence comes from Abramis brama, assembly GCF_963993115.1. Taxonomy (NCBI): domain Eukaryota; kingdom Metazoa; phylum Chordata; class Actinopteri; order Cypriniformes; family Leuciscidae; genus Abramis; species Abramis brama. The sequence continues at coordinate 4,287,365 of NC_139981.1, read as the reverse complement.
GTATTAAGATGCTTTTTTGTCGATCGGATCACAAGTGGACAACGCTAAATACAGGGGTCTAAAACGTTTTGATCTTGTCCACTTTCAACCACTTCCAGAGGTAGTCGAATGCATTTGACCGGATTGCTATCATAGTATAAACACTCATGTGGTCGAATGCGTTTGAACAGCCACAAAAGACGCCTACTCTCTGTCTACTGACCTAATGAGTAAGCATAGTAAGCTAGAAAGACGGGATTTAAACTTTGTCGGATGAAGACTACGGTGGCCGAGAGAGCTCAACGCGCTGCAACTGAAGAAAACACATGCAAATAGAAAAAATACCCGCAAATTAAGAAAACATCTTCATCAGTTTCACAACACATGTGTGCTCCAAATACTCACAACACAACCAAATACAGAAACGCGCTGCAAAAGATCACAACACAAACAAATACAGAAACGCGCTGCAAATAGGACAGAACACAACGGAAATGTTTCCGGTGAACCCAAATAAGTGACGGACGGACGGCTGGGACGTGCTTATTGCTCGTGAGCATTACTTATGCCCTACTCTCTTAAAAGGGCAGACGGCAGAGCCCTTGAATTGGGCACTTTGGAGGGAGCGGGGCACTTGTGTGCCATGTTGATGAAGGGAGCAACCAGAGAATGTCTAAGCAACGAAAGACAACGTAATTTCCTCATTATTTTCACCTGGGATGTTCCCGTGACAACGCAGCGCGTGTCCATCAGCTGAATAGCTGTTCTTACCAGAAATATAGTATTATTGCTGTTAACATAACTGTTGCAAATAAATATACATTTTATACAACAAAGTTTTTAAAATATGCGTTATATCTGTGTGTGAGTGTCTCAACTTTAAAACTTGCCGTCTCATATTTGGACCCTAGCTGCATTCTAACATTTCTTATGAAACTTATTTTAACATAACATGACAAAATGTGTACAATGTAACTGATGTATAGATTAATGTCTTTCCCTCATGTTCTTTTTCTCTATCTTTATTTATTTATTTATTTTTAGTCTTCAGCTCATTGTTCTTTTTAGTATTCTTATGACATTGAACGTAAATACATTTTGTATATTGTATACAAAGTTGTATGTCATAAACGTGTCATCTCTGTATGTTTTGCAAAAAAAATAAAAAAAAATAAATAAAAGTAGACAGCTGTAAGCACGTCCCAGCCGGGTCCGTCACTTATTGGGTTCCCCGGAAACATTTCCGTTGTGTTCTGTCCTATTTGCAGCGCGTTTCTGTATTTGGTTGTGTTGTGAACTTTTGCAGCGCGTTTCTGTATTTGGTTGTGTTGTGAGTATTTGTAGCACACATGTGTTGTGAAACTGATGAAGATGTTTTCTTAATTTGCAGGTGTTTTTCTATTTGCATGTGTTTTCTTCAGTTGCAGCGCGTTGAGCTCTCTCGGCCACCGTAGAAGACCCAAGTTTGGTCTCAGGATGAAAAACGTACCAAACTCAATGTTCTATATTCTATATATATATATATATATATATATTCACCCTCCCCTCAAAGAATTCTGAGCAGAAGTTGTTGAAAGTGGACAAAAGAGACGGATTAAAACACCAGGTGTAAATGGGAAAGCGTCTCCCTTGTCTACTTGTGATCAACCAAAACGCATCTTAATACCAGGTGCAAACAGGGCCTAAATGTTGTGGAATCTCAAGTTAAAGCAACAAGGCAACATCATGACAGTAGCATGTTCTCAGCAAATACTGATTTCATCCTTAAAATTATATTTCTATTATTATCTTTGTACAAACACAAGAATTAAAAGCAGAATTCAGTGGTCAAAGTTCTAACTAAAACTCTTCCATTTGCTGCTCTAGGCTGCAACGATACTGCTCAGGCAGACATTGTGCTCCTTGTGGACTCTTCTGGTAGCATTGGAGACAATTTTAAAGAAGTGAGGAAGTTCCTCCATGCTTTTGTGGACAGATTTAACCTTAGACCTGACAAGGTTAGAGTGGGACTTGCCCAGTTTAGTGACAGAACATACCAAGAGTTCCTACTTGGAGACTATTTAGATAAGGGAGACCTGCACCAAAAGTTGGATGATCTCATCTACCGTGGAGGAGGCACCAAAACCGGTCAGGCCTTGACTTTCATCCGTGAGAATTACTTCAACCTGGCCAGAAAGAATATCTCTGGCATTGCCATAGTCATCACAGATGGGGAATCAAGTGATGCTGTAGATGAACCTGCCCAGAGACTACGAAATATGGGAGTTGCCATCTTTGTCATCAGGGTGGGAACAGGCAACATGGAAAAGCTGCGCACCATTGCTAATTACCCACATGAAGAGTTCTTATTCAGTATTAACAGTTATCAAGAACTGCAAGGTCTTCAAGAGAGTCTGCGCAACAAAGTGTGCTTTACTGTGGGCGTCCAGTCAGAAGGTAACATTTTACCTTGTATGCTTTCCCATTTGTGTTTATACAGTGGGATTGTTGAATATAAAAATCCTTAAAATGAATACAAACAAAACCAAAACTTTCCATAAATGTACACTGTAAAAATATATGTTCATGATTTGTTATCACAACATTTTTTATTTAGTCAAATCAAATTAGATAATTTATGTGGTTCAGATAACATAATATTTTTAGTTTATGTTGATTAAACCAATCTCCTTCATTGTATCAACTCAAATTTTTCATTTTAATAAACTTAAAATTGAGGCAACCAGGTTACTTACTTTTTTAAGTTGAACCAACAATCATTTTTTACAGTGCACATGCTTTGAGTCCCATCATACTGTTAATCTGCTGTTGTCTGCACCCTAGTGTTTAAATTGTTTAGATATAAATAATTTATTTGTTTCCATTCTCTTCAGCTTTTTTGAAAAAATATGCTGATATCTTCATACTGGTTGATAGTTCAGCATCTAGACAAGAGCAGCCAATAATAAGGACTTTGCTCTATAGACTGGTCAACCAGCTCGACATGGGAAAGAATGCTAATCGTGTCGGCCTGGCTCAGTTTAGCGAAAATGTCAAAGAGGAATTCCTGCTTAATACTGACAAGACCAAGAGTGAGATTGGGATAATGATGCGCAACCTTCAGCTAAGGCCTACAGGGAAGCGTAGAATTGGCCATGCAATTGAATATGCTCGCACAAATTTCTTAAATAGCGCTGCTGGAAGCCGTATATCTGAAGGATTTAAGCAGTTCCTGTTAGTCATTGCAGCTGGAGTATCTGATGATGGTGTCATCCAAGCATCCCGTAAAATTAATAAAGAAGCAGTGACGGTTCTTGCTGTTGGCTTAAACAACGCTGATTCGTATGAGATGAAGGACATCTCTAGTCAACAGCACAGCTACAAGTTAGTAGGCAACATTCAACCAGTGCTACAGAAACTTAAGTCTGCCATTGACACATGGGAGGACGCTGCTGTCACAGAGGGTGAGTGTGTGCATAATCTTATATTCTTTCAATAAAATTCATAGTGTTATTAAACTTTTTCTGCCTTGGTTTGGGTTTTAATTATGACTGGATTTGAAAAACTATTATGTATTACATAATCCAAAAGACTTTGGTTTTGTAAAGTTCTTGTGTCTTTTGACAGAGTGCAAGTCTGACGTGGTGGCAGATATCGCTTTTATTGTTGATCAGTCCAGCAGTATCAGATCCAAAAACTTCCAACTTGTGCGCAACTTTCTCGAGAGCACCATCAGAGGTCTCGACATGGGCAAGGGAAAAATACAGGTAGCTTTGATCCTCTATAGCGACGTCCCTCGAGCTGATGTGTACTTGAACACCTTCGCTGATAAGGCTGACATCCTGCGCTACATCAGTAGCATGGCATATGGTCGTGGTAAAACATACACCGGAGCTGCTCTGAAGTTTGCCAAAGAGCATGTGTTTACCAAAGCAAGAGGTAGCAGAAAAGATCGGCATGTTCAGCAGGTTGCTGTTGTTATCACCGATGGAAAGTCCACAGATGACGCGGCCAGTGCTGCAGCAGATTTACGGCGATCAGGCGTCACTGTATTCGCACTTGGTATTAAAGACGCAAAAGAGGATGACATGAGAGAGATTGCATCCTACCCACCAAACAAGTTTGTGTTAAATGTGGAACGCTTTGATCAACTAAATTCCCTTGCGAAGATTTTAACCAAAACACTTTGCAATGAAATCACAGATGCCATCATACCTAAAATCCCATTTGACACAATATTAAAAGGTTTGCACAATATTTTTAATCCTTTTCTTTTTTTTTACTAGCACAATGTTCAACCTGTTTCACAATTCCAATTTCATAATGGAATACTCTTTCACTACTTTGTAGGTTGCAAGCAAACAGTCAAAGCTGACATATACTTCCTTGTGGATGAATCAGGAAGTATATCCTATACAGACTTTGAAGATATGAAGAAATTCATTAGTAAATGGCTTGATGTGTTTGAGATTGGGAGTAACAATGTGCGCTTTGGAGTAGTGAAGTTTGCAAGCCATGCAACCACAGTTTTCCGATTACACGACTATAGCACAAAAGCTGGTGTGAAAAAGGCAGTGAAGGATCTCGTTATGAATGGAGGGGGCACCAGGACTGATCTGGGGTTAAGAGAAATGATACCGCTATTCAAAGAAGCTGAAACAACACGTATCGAAAATGTTCGTAAGCTGCTGATTGTAATCACAGATGGCAAATCAGCAGGGACAATAGAGCCGGTAGATGTTCCTGCTAACATACTGAGAACAGAACAGGATGTCACCATTTATGCTATTGGTGTGAAAAATGCATCTGAGCCCGAGCTCATTTTGATATCTGGCAATGAAAAAAAAAAAAGAATGTATTATGTCAAAAACTATGATCTTCTCAAGGATATTAAGAAAGACATCCTTATAGAAATATGTTCCCCTGAAGGTAAGAAATTCAATTTATGGCATATGTTTATATGGTATGTTTGCACTGTTACTTGATTTGCACAATATTATGTTTGCACCGTTATTTGATTTTCACAATTTTTTATTAAATTTGGTGATACAATAATAACGATGCGTGCCTATAAATGACTGCCAGTGTCCGATTGTTGTTTCAAGATTCTTTTCACAGAATGAGTGTTCACTTTATAAATTTCTTGTTTTTAGGTTGTGAAGGTCTTGTTGCAGATGTTGTCTTCCTGATTGAGGGATCAGAAAGTGTTAGCACTGAATGCTTTGAAAACATCAAGGAAATAATGCAGTCTGTGATAGAAAAGTTTGCGATTGGACCAAACAAGGAGCGTGTTGCAGTTGTTCAGTATGGCACAAACACAGAAGAGGAGTTTTCCTTGGATACATTTGATGATAAAGCTAGTTTATTACAGGGAATTAGAAACATCAAACAGAAGAATGGAAGAACTTACACTGGAAAAGCACTTACAGAAGTATTGCAATCTTTTGTCAAGACTAAAGAAGACCGCTCCAGTGCCTTGAAGTTCTTGATAGTTCTTACAGATGGAGATAGTAGGGATGATGTAAAAGAACCTGCGAAATTCCTGAGAGACAATTCCATCAACATTTATGCCGTTGGTATGAGACATGCAAACAGATCTCAGATTCATGCCATTGCTGGATACCGTGACCGTGTGTTCTTTGAAGACACAGTTCCTACCATGAAAGAATTAGGTGGTGAGGTTCTTTTCAAGATCTGTAACAAAGGTATGTAAACAAAATCTGAGATTTTTGAAAGAGATCACATTATGTCGGTAACCTCTTTTAGTTGATGTTAAAGTGTAAGTTGCAGGTTAACCACCACAGCCAATTAATGTGTAAATTAAAGTGCTCTATATGTATATATTTAATTATTTCTGTCTTAAAATGCGTTAAAATAACATTTATTGGGGTTTCTTCGAAGGTAGCGTGTTTTTTCAGTAACTGGTGATGACGTCATAAGAGGAACTCGCAACCCATACTCTGCTAGATTCTTACTGTATTATGGCTATTTGGAGAATGACTGAGGATGTGGGAAACCATCAAATTATTTATGGACCACAGCCCTACAATTTTTAACTGGTCAGGCGTGAGAGAGGGGAGGAAATTGCCAGGACCCATGGCACTCAAAGAGTTATTAATGCTTGGTGTGAGGAGAATGAGTGGAGGGTTGGCCAGGTGTCCTGGTGAGTAGCTACGTTAGAGCTAGTCTAGGCTAGCCTGGTGCAAACTTAACCCGGATAATATAAGGGAACAAACCAGTCTTTTCAAAATCTTGCCGTCATGTAGAATAGCAAGGAGGGACAATGACTGAAGACATTATTTACTTACATGGTGTCAGTCCAAATCAGAGCTGTAGAGATGCACACACTGCACAGGCACCAACCGCTAGTCTCATCGACGCCTCAAACGTCATGTAATACCCTTCCTCAATCCACGCTTTATCAATTTCTCACGATTTAATTAGCGATGTTTATTGTCAGAAAAGAAAAAGAGAGATCGATGTCTCCATCGCTGTGTTTGTGTGGGCTATGCCACCCAATTGAATTAGCAGTGGAGAGTAGCCTATGTGCTGCCGTGAGGTGAACGTGTTTTGGAGTTTAGTGGAACAGCTCGACCTGCGACCGGCTGATCTGACGTGCCTGAACCCGGTGCCTGAACCCGTTTGTTTTGCGAATAGCTTATTCTCATTTCAGGCAGGATCACGGTCCCCTTGAAGTCAGCACACACGAGTAGCCTGTGTTTACAGTTGAGTTATTTTATCCATAATTTTTTTTAACAAATAAAACATACAACCAACTTTTCTGTAGTTATGTAAGGCATCTATAGCTTTCAAAGAAATACAACATTGAAGAGTACCATACTTAATGCATGAGTAATTACATTTAGCTGCTAGCGTACTATTGACTATGCCGGTAACTCTACTAGTGAGTTCCTCTTATGACGTCACGCCGCATCTAGTGGAAGGGAGCGGGAGCGGTTAAAACCACTGTTAAAAGTGCCAACTTTTCATATTATATTCAGCATTTTGGTATAAAAAACAATGGTGGGCGGTTCTTATCTTTATGTTTAATAAACACATTGCATTATCTTCGTCAAAAAAATTTAACCTGCAATTTACACTTTTAAGTTTTGTGTTTTTTAGTCCATGTTTGTTAGCTTTGAGGGCATCTACTGCTAGTGTACTCTTAAAAGTTTTTTTGGGTGAACTGTCCCTTTAATGTGTACATCTTCTAAAAGATTGTCAGTTTTCATGTGTATTATAGTAAAAACCAAAGCCAGAGTGACTTTTTCAAATGACTTCTTACATTATGATCATTTATCTTTCCAGAATGCAAGACACCCGAACTGATTGACATAATCTTCCTTTTGGATGTCTCTGGTAATCCCAATAAAGATGGTTTCAAGGAAATGATCCACTTAATATCATATGTGGTGAGCAAATCTGTGGTTGAAAAAAAACGGGTACAATTTGGCGCCATCACCTACTCTAACAGCCCTCAATCCGAGTTCACCCTGAAAGAGTACAACAGTCAGGATGATGTTCTGAGGGCTATCTCAAACCTCAAATCTTCAGGGGGCAGAAGAAACACGGCCCGGGCCCTTAAATACACACTCTCCTACTTTAACACAACTCATGGTGGACGACGGCCACGGAATGTACCCCAAGTGCTAATTCTGATTACAGATGGCAAGGTTAATGATTTAAGTGAACTGGACACTTGGCCTGAATCCCTGAATAATTCAGAAGTCAACTTTTTTGCTATTGGTACTGAAGATGCAGATAAGGTCCAGCTAAGGGAGATGGCAGGAGAGAAAGGACGAGTGCACTATGCAAACACCTACCTGGATCTGCATGGACTACAAAAAATAATAACCCGAGAGCTTTGCCATCTTACCAAACCAAGTAAATTTCTTATCACCTTTTATCAGTGCTTGGGAATAACTAGCTAAAATGGCAATGCAACTAACTTAGCTACATTTATCAGTTGTTCAGCTGTTTTTAAAATTCTGCAGATTTTCTAATAACAAGCTTCCCTGTTAAATTGATGTCACAACTCCAGTTACAGATCATTTGGAATTTTTTTTCTCTTTTATGTTGTATTAAGTGTGAATGAATCTGTTCACTTTTAATGCTGACATGCTATTTGAGTTCATTTGTTAAAAAAAAAAAAATCTGAAAATGTATGGCACAAAGATTTTGAACAAATTAACTTAAAGCTCAACGTCTGAATGTTCTTCTGATTAAATTATTTCAAAGGAATGTTACTGTATTTAAAAATAGGTTGACCACTTAAATAGCTTAAATGTATTCAGCCACTTTTTGTCAGTAACTGCGTATTAAATAGATTAATTTCTGCATAATCACTTCATGCATCTAAGTTGATCGGATGTCCATTTATACTTAAATCTTTCACTGCAAAATAGATATAAATCTGACCTACTCTTCTCATGTTATGTGGCAATATAATTCAGTTTAAAGCTCTATCTATGCCCCATATGATGCTTAGTGTTTGTGTTTATTAGTTGTTGTCTCCTTCACACATGTGGAGTTGCATCTTGTATGTGTCTCATTCTACCTTCTGAGATACACTCACCTAAAGGATTATTAGGAACACCATACTAATACTGTGTTTGACCCCCTTTTGCCTTCAGAACTGCCTTAATTCTACGTAGCATTGATTCAACAAGGTGCTGAAAGCATTCTTTAGAAATGTTGGCCCATATTGATAGGATAGCATCTTGCAGTTGATGGAGATTTGTGGGATGCACATCCAGGGCACGAAGCTCCCGTTCCACCACATCCCAAAGATGCTCTATTGGGTTGAGATCTGGTGACTGTGGGGGCCATTTTAGTACAGTGAACTCATTGTCATGTTCAAGAAACTCGAGCTTTGTGACATGGTGCATTATCCTGCTGGAAGTAGCCATCAGAGGATGGGTACATGGTGGTCATAAAGGGATGGACATGGTCAGAAACAATGCTCAGGTAGGCCGTGGCATTTAAACGATGCCCAATTGGCACTAAGGGGCCTAAAGTGTGCCAAGAAAACATCCCTCACACCATTACACCACCACCACCAGCCTGCACAGTGGTAACAAGGCATGATGGATCCATGTTCTCATTCTGTTTACGCCAAATTCTGACTCTACCATCTGAATGTCTCAACAGAAATCGAGACTCATCAGACCAGGCAACATTTTTCCAGTCTTTAACTGTCCAATTTTCGTGAGCTCGTGCAAATTGTAGCCTCTTTTTCCTATTTGTAGTGGAGATGAGTGGTACCCGGTGGGGTCTTCTGCTGTTGTAGCCCATCCGCATACCTCGGTTGTAACGAGTGGTTATTTCAGTCAAAGTTGCTCTTCTATCAGCTTGAATCAGTCGGCCCATTCTCCTCTGACCTCTAGCATCAACAAGGCATTTTCGCCCACAGGACTGCCGCATACTGGATGTTTTTCCCTTTTCACACCATTCTTTGTAAACCCTAGAAATGGTTGTGCGTGAAAATCCCAGTAACTGAGCAGATTGTGAAATACTCAGACCGGCCCGTCTGGCACCAACAACCATGCCACGCTCAAATTTGCTTAAATCACCTTTCTTTCCCATTCTGACATTCAGTTTGGTGTTCAGGAGATTGTCTTGACCAGGACCACACCCCTAAATGCATTGAAGCAACTGCCATGTAATTGGTTGATTAGGTTAATTGCATTAATGAGATTAATAGTAATCCTAATAATCCTTTAGGTGAGTGTATTTGTAGCTATATGCAATATAGAAGTGTTATGCAGAATATGCAGTATTCAGCAAAATCTGAAGTGACCAAGTTTAAATAAACCCTAAATCATAAGTTGCTTGCCAATCTAGTTTCAATGTTGCTTCCTCAACACTGTCTCAATTAATGTTGTTTGTCCTAATGTTTTTTTGTTTCTCTTTCTAGTTTGTGAGAGGGAGCTATCAGACCTGGTTTTTTTAATTGATGGATCAGAGACTATTAAGGGACCAAGTTGGAAAATTATCAGACAAACCATGATTGGCATTGTGAAAGAACTGAATATTGCTCAAAACAAATGGCGAGTGGGTGTCGCCCAGTTCAGCGATGTATTCTTGCCTCAGTTTCACCTGCACGATTGGACTAGTTTTGATGAAGTGGAGAAAGCTATAAACGAAATTCAGCAAAGAAAGCAGGGCACACATACTTGGGGCGCCCTGCATTTAATTAGACAGTACTTCACAAAAGAGAATGGATCCAGAATAGATGAAGGAGTCGCTCAGAATCTCCTGCTGCTTACAGATGGAGACGCTACAGATCAAAAAGACTTGAATGCATTAGCTTATCTCAGAAAAAAGAAAATAGAAATAACTGTTATTGGGGTTGGCAATGAAATAAATAATACATCTGAGCTGGTTGAAATAGCTGGGTCACCTGACCGGGTCCTCATTGAGACTTACGAAACCCTTCAACTGAAGACAACTATAAAGAAAGTGTTTAGTAAGCTCTGTGAAAACAATCCTCCCACATGTAAGTAATTACTTTTTATACTATAATTGATAATTATTATTATAAACTAAATACTTTACATATCAGTATCACTGTTTGTAAACTTGATGAGCTGCCGCCTGTTTCCAAATATGACCATTAAAATGCTGCCTTATGTGGGAGCTCAATAAGTTTTGAATTTAGAGCAATAGTTATAGGGTTAGTTCACCCAAAAATTTAATTTATGTCATTATGTACTCACCCTCAAGTCATTCCAAATCCGTAAGACATTCATTCATCTTCGGAACACAAATGAATATATTTTTGATGAAATCTGACAGTCTCTACGCAACTACCACTTTCAAACCCCAGAAAGGTAGTAGATACATAATTTAAGTAATCCATGTGACTCTAGTGGTTTAACCTCAGTTTTATGAAGCAACGCAAGAGCAGGCATTGTTACATGAACTCATGTTGGACATTAGGCTAATAAAAAATACACTTGAAAGTGTCAGTTGCACAGCTGTCAGTGGAGGGACGGGAAGCTCTTAGATTTCATCAAAAAGATCTTCATTTGTGTTCTGAAGATTAACAAAAGTCTTATGGGTTTGGAACGACATGAGGGTCAGTAATTAATGACAGAATTTTCATATTTGAGTGAACTAACCCATTCTTAATGGTCCGTCATTAATAGGTAACTACTGTATGGTAGTTGATAGTAGTAGCTGAAGTGTTAATGTAGTACTACACATTTTGTCCTGCATTACTTCCTGCATAGTTACCTATTAATGACGGGACATTTTTCTAGTGTTACCAAAAAGTCTTCTAACATGGTAAATGGTAATATACTGTGTAGACTGTTCTATACATGTATTGTATGCATGGTATTAATGATAATGATGTAAACTATTTTGTCTATTCCCTTTCTTGAAGATTGTGACCTATTGTTTTGTTTGAACAGATTGCAATATTGACATTGCCTTTGGGTTTGACTTGTCCAAGCAATTAAGCCTGTTGAGGCCTCAGGCGGAAGCCGCCATCCACCAGATCTCCAAGATGGGTGATCTGTGTTGTTTCAAAGTGGACCAAATTACAACTAGATTTGGCTATAGGCTAGTGTCTGGACGAGATGGCCGTGTTCTGGAGGAATTTGGCTTTGACAAGTACAACGAGGATGTGGTCAGGAAAGTGATGTCATTGAAACCTTCGGAGCCCCTTGCCTTCAACAAGCTTCTGTTAGAATCCTTCAAAGGAATGTTTGTCTCCTCTGAAGCCAAGGCAAAGGTGGGAATGTGTCTGAGATATAAAGTTGACCATCAAAATGATTGTCAACTATATTACATTCTTTATATGAATGTTCCCTTAATTACACAACAGCACCTCTGCTGATGTTATTTAAAAATCTTTTGTTTTTGTGATGTTTTACTGACATAGAAACATAGTTATTATTTATACAACCAAAGAAACACTATGCACTTTTATTTGCTATCATATTTGGTAACACTTTATTTTAAGGTGACGTTGTTGCATCGCACTTAAGGACTGACACTAATATTATAGCACCAATAATATAGCACTAATATTAATTATTAACTGCTTACTATTTTAGTTATGTTTAGGGTTAGGGCTTGGTTTTGGGTTAGTTGCTTGTAATTATGCATGATTTACTGTTATTACTATATTAAGTACATGTAGTAACATGTAACTATGTCACCTTAAAACAAAGTGTGATATTTTACCCAAAATGGTGAATTAAATTGCATCTGTAAGAGGACTATTGGAAAAAATATATACATTTTAAAAATACAAATATGGTTGGGAAATCAGATTCAGCATTTTGATCACTTAGATCCATATTGGACACCTAGATTGCATTAAAGCAACACTAAGTAACATTTTTTACCTTAAAATAATGTTTCCAAAATCGTATCAGTGGTTCATCAAGTCGTAACAGGGTGAACGGCACTTCTGGATTCGCTTTGCAGCCCTATATCTGAGACATAAGAAAACTACAAATTTGACTTGCTTTACGTCAAGCGTTACAATAGTCATCATTTAGTTTTTCTTCGTTTCTGATGTCGCAATACATCATACTTTCATGAAATCATGCAACATACTCTACCTTTTCTGTGGACATCGTTCATTCCAAAGCCGGTGCTGGATAAACAGCGGGCGTGCGTGCGACGATAGGCTGCGGGTGGCGAAATTATTTACGACAGCGGTAATAGACAATTCCGCTTCTAACCTGTAGGGCGACCGAAGAGGAAAAGTTCCTTAATGTTGCTTTAAATATTTATTGCTCATTCAAGACAACCTGAGACAATGAAACTCAGAGTTCACACAGAATGATGCTGCTAAAACCTCTGACATTTCATTGTATGTTTGTGTCTAGGTTTTAATAATCTTCACAAACGGGTTGGATGATAGCATTGAGCATTTAAAGGAGAGTTCAGACAGACTTAAACAAAGTGGTAAGTAGCAAAAAATATCCCAAAGTATTTTAAGATAGATCCACCCATTCCTACACTAGAGAGATTCCTTGATTTGTTCAGTTTAATGCAGAACTATAATTCATTTTGTAAAAGGATATACGTAGTTACCCCTCCCTCTCCATCTGCAAATCTGAGGTTGCATATTGATTTTGTTTTGAAGCACTGCCTTTTCTCTTATTAGTACTGTAGTCTTTCATAGCCCCCATGTGTTTTTTTTTGGAGGACTTTTCCCCCATTTAACCTGAGCGAAGTCAAAGTGAATTGAAGTCAAGTTTAGAGACTGTGACCCTGAACTTGAACCATTTCAAAGCTATTTGTGCTTATTTCTGATGTGTAAACTAGGGGTCAGCGCACTGCTGATTGTGTCTTTGGAGGGAGAAATGGATGTTCAGCAGCTGGAATTTGGCAGAGGTTTCGGGTACATGCAACCACTGACCTTCAACATGCTGAACTTAGGCAATGCTCTTATGAAACAAATTGTAAGTATGAAAGGGACATAATGATTCGATTTGATTTCTACAAGAAGCCCTTCAAGAGACCCATATGTAAATCACATATGGACAGAGGCGGACAGAGTACACAACTACATTACTTGAGTAAAAGTACAGATACCCCTTGCTAAATTTTACTCAAGTACAAGTAAAAGTACTACAGTCAGATGTCTACTTAAGTAAAAGTACTAAAGTACTTGTTTTTAAAAGTACTTGAGTATCAAGAGTACAAGAGTACATTTTCTAAATATTGCATTACTACTGCCACAGTGCTTACATTGGTAAACACAGCAAACACTTCAAGCGAAAACTATCATTAACTTGTTCAGAAAATTTAAATAGTCTGGCGAGGTGGGGCCACGGGTTGGCACATTCCCGGGACGCAATATTTTTTTTCCCAGGATGGTAGGGGAAGACTCATGAATATTCATTAGGGAAGTCATCCCTGATTGGTCTGATGACCTACCCCTAAACCTACCCGTCACTGGGGTTCTTATGACCTCCCTAACCCCGCCCCTAAACCTACCCGTCACTGGGGTTAAGACCAATCAGGGATGACTTCCCTAATGAATATTCATGAGTCTTCCCCTACCATCCTGGGAAAAAAATTTTTTCGCTCCCGGGATGGACCTGCTGCGTCTTCATCCATTGTTTCGTCCATGGTTTCGTCTCTTATCTAAATCTGACCATGGAGTTGACTTTAGCGGAAAGCTGAAGGTGATTGCTGATAGGCTGTCCCAATCAGTGGCGCCTGCACAATCCAATCACGTTTGAGAGGGAAACAACAAATTGAGGGTTTCCGAGATTTTTCTTTTTTCCTTTTTTTAAATTTTTTTTTAGAAGAAGTAACGGGTACTCACAGTTATGGATAGAAATATAGTGGAGTAAAGAGTACAATATTTGCCTCTCAAATGTACTTGAGTAAAGTCATGAGTACTCCCCAAAAATGATACTCGAGTAAAGTACAGATCCCTCAAAATTGTACTTAAGTACTGTACTCAAGTAAATGTACTCCGTTACTGTCCGGCTCTGCATATGGATGCTAAATTTAAGACACATTTCCGCTCGTAACTTCATGAAACATAAATCGATCGTGAAAAATGACATATCGTTATTTACAGCAGGAGCTCACGATTAAAAAGAGCCCATATCTCAATATATTCCATCAATCAGATCTGAAGATATTCCTCATGGCGTAAGGTTTTCGCTTATAACTTCATGATGCATGCACAGCTCGTAGAAAATTGCACAACATTATTTTCAGAAGACTCACGATTAAAAAGAGCCCAAACTCAGCATAATCCATCACTCAGATCTAAAGCTATTCCTCATGGAGTTGTAACACATGAAACCCCGCAGGCGCACACAGAGCCTTGTATACAGATGGAGCACTGATGTTGTGTTTTAACTCAATGAAGCATGCATAAATTGTGGAAAATGCCACATCGTTATTTACAGCAGATTGGTAAGATTAAAAAGAGCCCAAACTCACCAAAATCTGTCACTCAGATCTAAAGATATTCCTTGTGGACTTCTAACACATGAAGTTGCACAGGCACACCAATGAAGTAGTAGTAGTATGCTATGTTGTTTTGATGTGACGTTTCAGCTCATATTTCCATGAAACTTGCATGGATTGTGAAAAATCGAACATCTTTAGTGACAGCAGATTCTCTAGATTACAAAGAGCCCAACATAATCCATTGCACTGATCACGATATATTCCTCACGAAGTGATGCATTCTTGGCTAAAAAAACAAGTCTCTCATCTTTCCGGGGTGCTTTCCAGTGTTCCCGGAACCGTCCGTGCTCGTTTTCAAACGTGGAATAACACAAAATATGTGTCATCTTAAAGCTTAGAATCTCATCTTTTTAAAGCATCTAATATTATAAAATAATATAAAATATTCATTATCATATTTTGCCTTGATTAACACAAAATTGGTGTCATTTGAAAGCTTAGAGTCTGAACTTTACTGAATGTAGCCAATTTGAAAAGTATTGCAGAGTTATTTGCTGATAAATAGAATTTCTTTTTTTCATAATCTTTTTTTTCATACTTTTTTGTACTATGTACTGCAATGTGTCAAAAATATCATACAGCTCATCATTCACAGATCATTGAAAATGGCACTTCATTTTTTACAGCATATTATTACAATTAAAATGAGCCCAAAATGAACATGATCTATTGCTTTTATGACAAGATATTCTTCATGGAGAAACAATTTAAAAAATGCCCATTAGGGGGCGTCAAGGACTGAACAAAAAGGCTATCTTGGTTCCAAATGCTGTAACTTTTGATTCCTTGATCCAATCCAATTTTCCTCCTACCTTATTTCCTTCCTGAGTTATTCCATGTCAAATAAGAAAGATATGCAAAAACATAATAAAAATTATATATATATTTTGTCTTTTATCAGCCGTTTCTCGGCAGGAGAATGTCCAAATGTAATTTAATTTATATTTTCCAAAAATTTGAAAAGTGTTCTTTACGATACCTACCTTTTGACTATCCTTGCTATAGTTTTGAAGTTATGAGTCTTTAGTTTTGTGTATGTCAGTCAGAAAACAACCATTTTTTATTGCCTTCCAAATGTGTGAGGACTAAACAAAAAGGCTACCTTTGTTCCAATTGCTGTAACCTTTGAGTACTTTATGCGATCACCACAAAATTTGATCCAGATGCAGCTCACATTTAGGGGAACTTTTCCCCTACCGTATTTCCTTCCCGAGTTATTGCATGTCAAACAAGAAAGATATGCAAAATCATAATAAAAATTATATATATTTTTTGTCTTTTATCAGCAGTTTCTTGGCAGGAGAATGTCCAAATGTAATGTAATTTATATTTTCAAAAAAAATATGAAAAGTGTTCTATCAAACAATACCTACATTTTGACTCTCCTTGTTATAGTTTTGGAGTTATGAGTCTTTACTTTTGTGTGTCATTCAGACAAAACAACTTTAAGGATTTAGGGTTTAGGACTCGCAGTTTTCAACTCTTGCCAAGCTTTTATTTTTACACCATCTGCACAAGTTGCATCAATGGCTTGGCAGCTGTTCTGAAAGAAATTTTATAATTGAAACTGAATGTTTATTTTGTGTATTTTAACTGCAGACTTTTCAAAGCTATTTTCCTTCAACTTGTGTAGATGTGCATCGTGTAGTGTTGCGCATGCTGTTGCGCTTTTTCACTCTCTCATTAAATAAATGAGCAATTTGAATTTTTTATGCTTTTCATTTGGCCTTTGTTTCAGGAGCCAGATTTTACATCCTACAGAAAATTATATATTGCACAAATATCAAATATTGAAATGTATTAATATTACCATGAACTACTTTGACACAGTGATATGCACAATTATTAACATCTTTGATTTCCACATTGTGATCGACACAAACCATTTCAACTGGACCAATATTTAAAGTAGTCTGGATTGTAGCTTGTGTAGATGTGTTTATAGTTTTCAGAGATGTCATGTCCGTGTTGCCAACTGTCTAATTTGGCGAGCTTCTATGAAGTGAATTTGTGGTAAAATACCCTAAAATTTAAATGCATGGCCTGTGACTTCAGCAGCAATAGACGAACAGTTCCATACATTGTGCGCCTTTCTCTCCCCTCAGGAAACAGTGGCGCTGAGGGAATGCTGCAATGTTACTTGTTCATGCACTGGTGTACCTGGACCACAAGGACCCCCTGGAGAAGCGGGTCAAAAGGTCAGAGATCCTCAATATGTGGATTTACATCATTTTTCTTGTTTCGTTCATCTTCATTGGATTTTTTCTCACTGAGCTTGACACATTATGCAAAGGATAAATGCATTTCTGCTTTAGAATTTGACTTTTCCTTGAAGGCAGCATCATTTCTACTTATAAATTCTACTTATGTAGGGCGCACACTCAGTTTTCTGTGTCAGCATCCCTTTTTTTGTTTTTATTATTTAGGGCTCAGATGGTCAGAATGGTCATCCTGGATTTCCAGGAGATGATGGTAGCATGGTAAGTAAAAGTGTAAGCCTAATATATGCTGTTATTCTCAATATGTGTACTTCATATTCCAATTCAGCAACTTCAACATTAGTAATTCAGAAGATGATGTATAGCTGATATCAGTAGTTTAGTAGTTTGTTTCGTATGCAGTTTTGCCCTATAACCTCATCTGTAGCGATGTGTCGCTGAAGATATAGGACAGAATACAGGTTTTAGAGAGGATGTACACTGTATATGCCATGGATAAATATTCTCTCTCCCGGCATGTGTCTGGCAGGGAGAGCTAGGACCACCAGGGCTGAATGGAACTAAGGGATATAACGGTTGCCGTGGAAACAGAGGAATCAAGGTAAAGTAATGTGGTTATCATTGGAGATGCATCTCTTGATGTTGTTTGTATCAGTGCAGTTTTCTGCTTGGAATTTCTGTATTTATCTCAGAATGTGAATTAGCACCGTGTGTCTACAAAAATAAGATTACATACATAGAGACCATGAATCAAATTGTTAATGTGAAAAATAAAAAAGGTTTAATATTTTGTTATTTAGTGCAAACACATTCAAGCATTTAAGTGTGACTTAATGAAATAATTTTTTGGGATACATCTATCTGCATGGCTAGGGTATGTTAAATCAGATAAGATCGTGTTTTACTGCCGTGCTGAATAAAGGAAATGTTTTAAAATTTTAAAATCTCATTTCAATAGGGTCATCGAGGCTACACTGGAAATAAAGTGAGTAACATGAGTTGTTATATTGTTTACTGCCTGTTAGGTCTATTATTGCTCCCACTTAAACAATTACTGTTTGGACTAAATATAAGTAAAAAAAGACACAAAAAAGTGCTTTCTGAATGCTTGTTCTGCTGTTTTTTTATTTTTTATTTTATCTGCAACTACAATTTAGAGAGCACAAAACACTGTAATGGTTTTTAATGAGTATCTTTGGCTTGTTTTTAGGTAAATAATCAACATGTTAAACAGCTTACAAGACATTTTTATGAGAAGCAAAATTACATGGGATATTAAGAGTTTTATAGATTTTTTTTTTTGCAATGACAGAAGATGGTTTTTCATGTGTTTTATACATATATATATATATATATATATATATATATACATTTTTTTTCTTCTTTTTTTTTTTTTTTCTGGAAATTAAGTCCAGATGCATAAATATAATGCTTTTTGCAGTGAAGTTAATGGTTTCCTTGAGGGCTTTTTCCAAGCATGCAGATGTAATGTGTAGGGTCACAAACGAGTACATGTTTGTTCAGTGGTTGTTGATTACTTCCCTAAACATGACTGTAAGTGTGTGTGACCCTTTGACCTCTGTCTGACAGGGAGGAGATGGGGAGATCGGGCTGGATGGAGTGGATGGAGAACAGGTTATTTCTCTTACATTCACAGTATCTTAAATGAATATGATGAATGTTCCATTAATCAATCTATATTAATATTATATACAAATATTGGCTGAATGTTTTGCATTTAAACTGTGAAACTGTTTTAAAAAGTTAGCAAATGAGCAAAACACTAGGTTGTAAATTTAAGAGCAATAAAATGTGCATTATACAAAGAAATAATTTATGGCTAAAGTTTAGTGATTGTTTAGTGATCTTCGAACGTGACTGAATAAATTCAATAATTTTCATAACGCAAAACTCATGTTATCACCTCGACAAAACCAATGGAAAAAAACACAGAAAATATTTACAGATGATTGATTGCACTATATAGCAAATGTAATGCTGTATTAACCGTTAATGTTAAATACGGGCTGAAAAATCTACTGAGAGGTTTGGAAATTTGAGTCTGAAAAAGTATGGAATTTTTTTAATTAACAATGTCTGTGAACCCTGCAATATGCAGATATATGCATCAAAATATTTTTAAGATTTAGGAAGTTATGCCTTCTATAAGCATAACATTCCCTCTTTCAATGTGAGGCTATCAGTATTTGTTGCCTGTTATATCATCCACTAAGCGTAGTTTTGGACAAAGGACATAGTTTTGTCCACTTAGAAAAGAAGTAGCAAGCCATTCCTCAACAAACCGCATGATCTGAGGAAGTATAATATGTGAAATATCCCTAACCATAAGTATGAGCAATATTAACAGTATAAATAAATGTGTTTAAGGAATATTAAGTGCTGCCTTGTAAACACTGCAATAAATGAAACCCAATATAAGTGACCTATGAAACTGCAAGCACACATTGTCGCTGGATGAGTTATTGAGTCATTTGATTGGCTGTACTCACTATTTCTGTTGTGTGCAGGGCGATGCTGGTCTACATGGGCTTCCAGGACCTAAAGGAGACCCGGGCAGTGCTGTAACTACACAACCACACACGCATCACAAATGCCATCTGGTTTTGTTTGATCACAGATGCCTGCTTATTACTGTTAATATAAGCAGAAAGAAAATGTAAAAATAACTTCCTCACTAGCTCATGTTATTTTTGTCTTTCAGGGTGTGAAGGGTTTCAAAGGGAGTTCTGGAACTAAGGGACACCGCGGTCTGCGAGGAGATCCTGTAAGGTGTTCCTGTGTGTTTATAGTATCGTTTTAAACGTCTAAACAACCTGACTTGATTTGTCTGTATATGATTCTCTGTTTACATTACAGGGCGCACCAGGAATAGACAACAGAAATCCAGGTCCAAAAGGCGAGAGAGGAGATACTGGGCTCCCGGTGAGGGACCTTTTTTTTTCACTCCTTCTGGAAGATGTTAGCACTGTTTGTTTGGGTGAGAGGGACAGATTGTGTTTCAGTAGTGATCTGTTGTAGAATTACGTTCGTCCTGTGTGATTATATAAACACACTACTGTAAAATCCTCCCATGCGGCTTTGTATTTTTATAGGCTCTCAAAGCTCACCCTTGTGATTTAATTATATATGTTTGTTTAGCATTGTTCATTTTAACACCACTAACACACATGGCACTGATCCTCTGAAATGACTTTCCTTCTGATGTTACCAGTTGACTGTTTTTTTTTTTTACTTACTTTGACTGTTTTTAATTTAAAAAAATCCAAATTAAGAGGTTTAAAGGGGACATATCATGCCAAATGCACTTTTTTAGCCCTTAAATGCATTTTGTTGTATATTTGGAGTGTTTAGAAGTACAGAAAATATGAAATTATTCTCTTCAGGTGCTTCGTTGATATCTTTATATTCTGTTTTGGTCATATTTTTCAACCTGTTCTGATTTTTCTGTTATCTATGACGTTTTTTGAACTATTACGTCACAGTATTTGCAGCGGAACTGCCAAATAAGGACATTGACTTCCGGCCCAACACTTCGAGCAATCCGCCATTTTTATTTCTCGCTGCAATTTTGTAGTCCAAGCTAAAGGATGCAGAAGTTACGAGAGGGTAAGTTAAAATGTTCGGTTGTTGGATGTAGTAACCCACACGCTTCATTACACCGTCTAATGTAGATGAACTGCTGCGCGTGACAGGGCGCATGTTTAACTGAAAGAATGAGCAGAGAGAGAGACCCGGTCGCGCGCGCGCTCACTCTCTCTCTTCAGAGCCAGGCGAAAGTGTAAACAAGACATCGTCTCCAAACTAGACGCTGTCTTGCTCTCTCTCCCTCACACATATTAATCAAAATAAATCGACACGGTGGTAAAAGGTCGGAAGACCAAAGTTTCATGTGTAAATACAGTACACACCATTGCAATACATCCATATGAAGACGTTGTTCTACAGGTTCGTCGTCTTCATTTTCATCTCGCTCCGGCTCCGACTCTGGCTCGAACATGTAAGGCTGGCTGGACAAGTCTTCCGTTGTTGACATTTTGTTAATAACGTGTGAATAAAAAGTTTCTGTGCCGCTAGATAATCGTATCTCTGCTATCAAACTACAAAAATGGCCGAACGGGGTGGAGTTGAACCGAGCGTGGGCGGGGTATGAAGTGTCTCAATTGTATTTAAAGAGACCGCACCAAAACGAGTTGCTCTCAGACGCACATCAGAAAAGGGGTAGAAAAGGGGCCTGTGGAGCTATAATAATGAGGAATTCAGACCCAAGCCATTGCAGTTCCGCTTTATATAGACTACAAATGTATGATTTATATGTAAAAAGGAACAATTTAAAAGCATGATATGTCTCCTTTAACAAAAGAGGAGATTTAGGTGATCAAGTATCAGAAACATATCAGATTTAGAACCACATTTTTCAGGATGTTACAAGAATATCTGATGTGTAACCGATAACAGTAAGAGTGTGTTATGACTGTGTTTTTTCTTGTCAGGGTGACCAGGGGCCTGTTGGAACCCCAGGCAGATTTGGAGATAACGGTTATCCTGTGAGTACATGTACTAGTACTGTGGTAGCTTCTAACTGTACCCATAGCTTCTGTGCTATTCAGGTGTCGCTCATTCCTTGTGCGATTGATCAATAATCATGCTAAAACATTTGTACACAATATCACATAACATTTACATGCGTTAGAGGTATATCTAGACTAAGGTTCAAAAGATTAGGAACACGTTTGTGTTAAGAAATGTATAATTGTATTCAACAAGGATGCATTAAATTGATAAAAAAGGACA
Source organism: Abramis brama (assembly GCF_963993115.1). Lineage (NCBI taxonomy): Eukaryota > Metazoa > Chordata > Actinopteri > Cypriniformes > Leuciscidae > Abramis > Abramis brama. The sequence goes on along the minus strand of NC_139981.1, from coordinate 4,265,415 downwards.
GTGAGCACATTTATTATGTTATTGTTATTTTAGATAAACGCAGTTCTTCAGAATATTTGTTCATTTTAAAGGATTTTGAGAAAAGACCCTGTAATGCAGTTTCATGCACTTTTCATTACGCAACACAACTATTTTCAGCTGTGATAATAATAAAAAAGGTTGATTGCCAAGTCGGCATATTAGAATGATTTCTGAAGGATCATGTGACACTGGACTGGAATAGACTGGAAGACTGGAATAATAACTATTGTTATTACTTTAAGTTGTAATAATATTTCACAATATTACTGTTTATATTACTGTATTTTTGACCAAATGAATGCAGCCTTGGTGAACATAAGGTATTTCAAAAACATTAAAATATCTTACTGATCACAAACTTTTGAACTGTTTAGTAACACGATGGTCCTGATTTGTACGTCTGACGTTTGGTGTGAGATATACAGTATTTAACATTTTCTGCCTCAATATCCTTCATCAGAAGAGAAAATGCATTAAATAAGTTTAAAAGCACATAATTCTTTAGATAACTTGTATTTTGGTGTACTTTGATAGGGTGTTCCAGGAAGAAAAGGCCCACATGGATTACCGGTAATGTAGCATGAAGAACATACATAGAATTCTGTTCTATGTCATTCTGTTCTATTCTTTTTTCTTTTTTTTAAACCTGTTCTATTCTACTTGGTTGTATTTGAATTTAAACAATTTCATTCTCTTTTAATCTTGTTTATTCTAATCTACTCTTTAATTCCAATTCTGGTGTTTATCATATTCTTGCATCCTGATTTATTGTTGTTGTTATTATTAATATTATTATTAGTAACTTGTGTTATTATGCAATCTATTTCATTTTTTAAATATATTCTGTTCTTCTCAGTTCTATACTAATATACTATTCAATTATGTTTTTAAATAAGTCTATTCTTTTTCTGTTCTAACATTCTATTCTCTAATCTATTATATTCTGTTCTTTTCTAATATAGTATGTTCTGTTCATTTCTGTTGTGGTAATGTGTGGTTAATGTGTGTGTCTGTAAAGGGTGAATCTTCAAATGAGAAAGGAGAACCCGGAGAGCGAGGGCCTCCTGGTTACCCAGGACAAGTGGTGAGAACTGGGACCGTTCACCCTCATTTAAAAAGAAACACAGACAACAGATTTCAGATGATATAGTGTTGGAATTGATGTGTTGTGTTACGCCTCTCTAAATCTTGCCTGTTCAGGGTCCACCAGGTATTAACGGGGCTAAGGGAGTAAAAGGTCATTCAGGTGTACCTGGAATTCTGGTGTGTATTCGATTGTTTAAACTAGATGCATGTTCATGTATTACCCTTAGAGCAAAACATATATGATATAGAACACATCTGTGAGAACCGTCTGTGTTTTCATAGGGTCCGTTTGGCCCTCCTGGAGATGAAGGTTTAAAGGGAAATCGAGGACACAGAGGGCCAAGGGTATGTAAGACTGATGCATCATGTTTTCTTCCTCCTCCTTTTTTTTCTTTTCCTGAAAAATGCATTTCTTAAAGTATCCCTATAATGCTCTTTCAAATAATACATGCAGTGTGTAATTCCAGTCTTATTTCCAAATTTGCATAATGGCAGCCTATGATCTTCATTGGCTGCCCGCGAACAATGTCTACTTTGACCCTCAAACACTGTAGTTGTAGTGTTGTGCAGGTGTGTGATGTATATTATTTTGACCTTGCATGTAAACCTATTGTAGCGGACCTCCTAAAAAAAGTAGGAACCTTTAAAATGGCATAATAGGGGCACTTTAAACTTCTGTCTTCTGAGTGATCAAGTCTGAATACCAAAAGCATTACAAAGTTTGACTGGCTTTTATTTAGGCAAATTAATACCTGGTTCATGTATAGTATATTATGTAATACTTCTGTGGTCATATAATGTTGCAGAGCAAATTTGTGCTCCTCTTTTCTCAAGTGTGCCTGCTTGTGTTTAGGGTGTACCGGGTGACACAGGGATCAAGGGAGAGCAGGGGCCAAGGGGATTCAAAGGGCCTCCGGTCAGTTGGTGCATTTGAGCATCTTTGAATTTTAAAATGTCCATCTAAAGCATGTGGAATAATTAGGTGTGACTTTCCAATGTAATGTATGACTTTTATATAAACAGGGACAAGATGGAAGAGATGGTTACGGACCTGATGGGCCCAAAGGACACAAGGTACCTGTGATATGTACATTTACTGAAAAATCTGTTTCAGGATCATATCCTTAAAGTTTTTTTAACCATATTTTCCAGAATATAAGTCACTTTTCATCGTCTGAAACATGCTGCGATTTAGAGTACATTCCAAAACGACTTTTAAAAATGCAATCAACGTCAAGCACTGTAGACTTGGAATTAAGCCTTTAAGCCATTTGATTCACAGGACCGGCAAGACAAATCTTTACTCTTATATGTCAGGAGAGAAACTCTGAGAAGATGTTATATTCATGCCAGGTCTATGCGTTTCCGTGTTTCTCTGCCGTAGTACAGTAAGATTGAGCTTAAATACACAACTGAGCGACTTTCGACTTTCTTGTAAGGTAGAAAAACATATTGTTTAAAGATGGAACGTATATGCTAATGCTTACACATGATACAATCCACCTTCCACATTAAGAAACTATTTCTCAGTGTATATTAGTGGTATACAAATGGTACATTTGCATCAGTTGAAACATTCCTTTCCTTTCAAAGAGCATACCAACTGTACACATTTGAAGTATCATCATCATTGGAACAATCTGCTAAGTGAACATTGCATTTTACACATACCTTTAAGCAGAATACATGATCCTCCCAGCTACCCTCCTTGTGTCTAAAATATGTTCCTTAAACACATGTGTCCATGCAATCTATAGTCTAACTCGTGCATTTTAAACTTCATAAGATAATACAACTGATTATGAATAGTAAAAAAGAATAATAATACAGATACATAATATTAAATAATGAAATTATATTCAAAGATGAAATTTTAGTCTTCAAGCACACATAACATAAGCAAAATACGATAACTTGTTTTCTCTCTCAATTTCCTTTGTGTACTTTTATGGATATTCATTTAACAGAATACATTTGCTTTTAGGGCGACAGTGGATTCTATGGCCTCCCTGGTTTGCAGGTGTGTTAAAGCTAATCAAACATGAGCTCATCACTAGGCATTTTATGTAATCGTGTAAATGTTAATAATAATAATTAAAATATAACGTTCTTAATAACAATGATAATAACAATAGGGTGAGGATGGTACCAAAGGATCCAGTGGAGGTAAAGGACATAAAGGTCATCGAGGAAGACCGGTACGACTTCATTTCATTTTCTTTTTGCTCATTTGTTAACCTTTTGAAAAGTTAATATCCAACAAAGCAATCATGTTATTTGAGCATGTCTTTTTCGATGTACTTGCATAATAACATTATAGAGAAGGTTCTGTAAGTATGCAATATCTTATAAAGTTAATGAGTTATGCTGTGTTACTGTATGTATTGATGTGATCAGGGGAACACTGGGCGTCCGGGTTCTCCAGGTGATCCAGGAGAAAAAGGGATGGATGGACACAGGGTCAGTCATTTGCATATGAATAATTCACAAAATGATGTCAGTTTATGAACATGTAAATCATGTGTGCTGATGATTTACTGTAAAATGCTTCTGCTCATCTTTATTTCATTAATTGTTTTTGTAATTGTTTATTTAACTCTATTTTATTTTTAGGGTGACAAAGGACTTCCTGGAATCAGTCCGATGCCTGTAGGTTCATATTACTATAAATGATCTTTAAACAGTATTAAATTACTCGGTTCAAAAAAAGTTATTGTTTTCTTTCTATCCTCCTTTTCTGCTTCTCAACATAAAGGAATGTGACCTGGTCGAATACATACGCAAAAACTGTGGTAAGTTTAGAGCACTTCTAATGTCCAAAGAATTCAAAGCAGAATGACTGATTGAATTTGATTTCATTGAAAAAAATTTTTTTTTGTCTCTCCATGATCTCTTAGTCTTGCCTTTTAGCTTGTTAAACCTTGAAATCATTTTAAAAGTATCTACATTTTATCTTTCATTTTGTCTCCACAGCTTGCTGCACTGGTATGCTTTGACCTTTACTTCAACTACATTGCAATGCCTTATTTATCAATAACTTTTAAAATCTTTCATAACTACAAACTTTTTACAAATAGTTAATTTTATTGTTTTTTTTGTTTTGTTTTCCCAACAATGCTTTCAGGTAACCGTTCCCAGTGTCCAATTTACCCCACAGACCTGGTGATAGCCTTTGACATGTCTGTAGGTGTATCTTTTGAAGTGTTCGAGCGAATGCGTTCTGCTGCTCGCTCCTTACTGGAAGACATTTCCATTGCTGAGACAAATTGTCCAAAGGGAGCTCGAGTGTCTGTGATCTCCTACAATAGCGAGTCCAAGTACCTGATCCGTTTCGCAGACCACCTTAAAAAGAAGACTCTTCTGGAAGCTCTGAGATCAATTGCTGTAGAGAGAACCACAAAAATCAGGGACATCGGACAAGCCATGAGCTTCGTGGCACGAAACGTCTTCAAACGAGTCCGAAAGGGCAGGCTTATGAGGAAGGTTGCTGTATTCTTCACGAACGGGCCATCGAATGATGAATCGAGCCTCGCCACAGCGATGCTGGAGTTCAAGGCTGCAGACATTGGCCTCGGAGTGATCGCTCTACGTCCCGCTGAGGACGTGAGGCGAGCAATGCAGGTAGATATGAAAACAATCGGATTTGGATATGCCAATGTATTTAGTGACTGTGATGACAAAAATTAATAATACATTTTCGTTGGTGGCTGAAAGCATCAACAAATTAGGTCAGATATCTAATAATCTAATAAATAATCTAATAAACAAACATACAAGATCCGAATTTTGAATTCTATGGATGTTTGAAGTCCATAGAAAAATTTGCAGATTTTTGTGTCCTCCATAGAATTGGAATGCCCATCATTTACAAAGTTCTATACATCCACATGCAATTTGTTTATTGGGGTCATTTGCTAAAGTTCTCAGTTTAAAGTTTAAATCCCTTTCATGGAAATTCCTCCCAAAAGCTGTCAGATTCCTGATCATTTTTAACAGCCCAGACAGAATATGTTCCCACAGAAATCTTCATTTCTACAGAATCTGGATGCCCATGATTCACACACAAATTTCTCAAAACGGAAATTTCAAATTAAATATTTTCCACAGAATTCTTCAAATCCCACCCTTGGACTAGACACTGGGAAATAAATGCATGAACCATATTTATGAACAATAGTTATTAATTCACCTCAAATGTTTTTCTCAGGTTGACGACACAAGAAGCTACATTTATGTTGATGGCAGAGGAGTGAATCGCATTAAACAGTGCCTCATTTGTTTTGGTAAGCTCCAGTGCAGACACACACAACAGTTTTAATATATTTTTAAAATATGATTTATTCCTGTGATGCAAAGCTGAATTTTCAGCATCATTACTCCAGTCTTCAGTGTCACATGATCCTTCAGAAATCATTCTAATATGCTGATTTGCTGCTCAAGAAACATTTCTGATTATTATCAATTTTAAAAACAGTAAGTGCTGCTTCATATTTTTTATTCTTTGATAAATAGCAGCATTTATTTGAAATAGAAACCTTTTGTAAAATTGTAAACGTCTTTAGTGTAATTTTTGATCAATTCAATGCTTGATTAAATGAATGAAAGTGACAGTGGCTCTGTTTGCACGCTCCTTGTGTGAAGTCTGTTTCAAAATGTAAGCGGCATAATTATGCTATACCTCCAAAAATATATAATCTTATTCAAATTCAAAGGCAGCAGCAAGTATCCATTACGGAGAAGTCAATTCCATAATGCATTGCAAAAACGTTCAGTAAATAATATCCAGTCATGATGGTGGACGAACTTAGAGAAATGTTGATAAAAAATCCAAAGAATTACTATTTTGACCAATATTTCTGTGCATTATTTTTTTGTATGCTTACTTCCCAATGCTCTTTTCGTATGATGCACAGAGTTGCTGCCCATGTAGTGTTCCAAATCAGTCATTTATGCGGTTGTTTCAGTAAGGATGCAGCTGCTTATGTAGGAAGTTAACATGTAAATCCATAACATGGATGTCTTTGATTACAAACCAGCTGTTTTTTCTCCCCCAGACCGTTGTGACCCAGACCCGGCGTGTGGTTTTATGATATAAAACCACACTTTTTGAAGCGTTTCAATCAAGTTTTTATAACATGGATGTCTTTGATTACAAACCAACTGTGTTTTTTCTCCCCCAGACCGTTGTAACCCAGACCCGGCGTGTGGTATAATCCCACAGCCGCCACCTCTACAGATGGATCTGGACCTGTCTTTTCTGATGGATGGGTCTAATAACATGAACCCTCAAGAGTATTTAGGAGCGAAGGAGCTTGTTCTGTCTCTGTTAGACCAGATCGGTGTGAGCAACGAGCCGAGCAGAGCGGACAGGAAAACCAGGATAGCCGCTTACCAGCAGAGCTCCATTTACAGCTTCTCTTACATCAAAGAGGAGTTCAGCTTCACAAAGTATAAAGATCGCAGTATCATGAAGCGGCATATTTCTAGTACACTGAAGCAAGTGGGCGGGACATCCCATCCGGAGTTTGCTTTGGAGTGGTTGATTACTAACATTATGCTTAGAGCAGAGAGTCCACGAAGCAAACGAATGGTTGTGACTGTTTTTGGTGAAAACTCTGAGCACAGCAAAGCTCAGCTTGATTATTTGTCTAGATTATGTAAGTGTCAGAATGTTGTTATGTTTATCCTCATGGCGGGACAGAGATTCGACTGGACCCGGATGCAGCCGCTCACCAACTCTCCTCTGGAGCAGCATCTGGTATTCCTGGATGACAGAGAGTACGCCACACGCTTTCTATGCGCCTTCCTGAATATGCTCCACAGTAAGGAATATTCATAAGACCGATGCGATAGAATTGCTTACTAACCTGGTCTGGTGTTTAAACTTGTAGACTTTTTAGCATTTTCTATAAAGATAACCCAAAAACTTTCTATTATCTGCTTTCCTTTTTCTCTGGAATTTAAAGGGATAGTTCACCCAAAAATGAAAATTTGCTGTTAGTTTACTCACCCTAAGGCCATCCAAGATGTTGGTGTCTTTTTTCTTCTTCTCCTTAGAAAAGTAAAGATTTTTAGCTGAAACCGTGGTCCTTGGTGATTCATATAATGCAAGTCACATATAATGGTTACCATCACTTTGAGAGTCAAAAAAACATATACAGTCAAAACAAAATGAATACTGACGATACATTGATGTCTTATGAAGCAAAGTGATCGGTCTGTGCAAGAAACTAAACATTATTTACAGCAATATTACCTGTAATCCAGAGCCTCGGCAAATGATCCTAAGTGTTGCTTGCGCGATCCCAATTGGGAAGATTGACTTTTCACAGATGTCCTGGGTTTGAGCTCCTGGGCGTACGTCATACTGTGTCAGGAAGCTTGCGCTACAGACTGTCGTGAACGCACTCAGGATCATTTGCAGAGGTTGTGGATTACAAGTAATAATGTTGTAAATAATGTTCAGTTTCTTGCACAGACCGATCACTTTGCTTCATGGAGACCTCAGTGAATCGCCAAGAGTCACGGGTATTATTTTTGTTCAGCCTGTACATGTGTTTTTTACTCTCAAAGTGATGGTAGCCACTGACTTAATATTATATTAATTATTTTTAGCCATTTTATATTATATGCTATTATAGGCATTATATGAATCACCGAGGAACACGATTTCAGGTAAAAATCTTCTTTACTGTTCTACTGAAGAAAAAAGACATCTACATCTTGGATAGCCTGAGGGTGAGTAAATTAAAAGCAAATTTTCATTTTTGGGGTGAATTATCCCTTTAACAGATGCTTACATCCTCTTTCATCATTTGCAACACAAACATTTACATCTTAAAAAACATGCTGTAGTGTTTCATCACCCTTTCAAGTAGTAGTATTATTTATTATATTGTTTTTATTAAAATTTTGAATTTTCTGTTTATAAGTAATTTTGTTGTTGTTGTGATTTTCAAAAATCAGTTTTAGTTAAACTATAAGAAAATGAGAAATGTTGCCTTGGCATCTGGCTGAAATTAAATGAGTTGAAGTTTAATTGTATTTTATTTTAGTTAACAGTTACTGTTTCATTTCAAGTAATGAAAATGTTTTTTTGTTTTTTTTCATGGTTTAAGTTTTAATCAAACTTTAGTTGAACTTTTTATTTAGTTAAACAACTGCTGTTGTTTTGTAGGAGGACTCTTACCCCGGTCAGTGGTAGAGACCCGTGATTGTCGTGGTTTTGTGCCGAGGCCTGTTGACTTTGGGCAAGAAACCATAGAGAGGTAATCTTTGAACATCTAATCACAAAGGTTGGCTTATTTTCAAAAGCATGTGTTTGTGTAGACACTGTGCGTGGTGTGACACGGTTGGTTAAGATCTGGGCTCAGTAATCCAGATGTTGTAAGTTTGAACCCTAACTAGGGTGGTCTAAATATTTTACTGTTGACTTTTGAGTCTTTGCATTGTGCCAAAAGTGTAGGCCGTGCTTGGCCCCATGTAGAGCTAAGTGCATCTATTTTTACTGTTGTTTCTTGCTAACCTGATTAAACACAATAGCAAGGCGTGAAAGCATTTCTGTGAATGAAACTAGAAAATAAGAATTAACTCCAGTGATATTCTCATGAATATTCTCTGAATCCATCTAAATGTGTTTCAGAGTTATTCTACCCACTGATGTGCCCACCGAAGTGCCCACCGAAGTGCCCACCGAAGGGTCCACCGAAGAGCTCAGCACAACAGAAGAACCTCTGGAGGAATATGATGATTATGATGAGCAAAATACAGAACCATTCGCTGGACCCAATCAACTTGAGGACACTGAACTTTTTACAGAAGAGCACATAAAGGACCACACAGAGCCTTCAAAAACTAAAGGTGCTGAATCCAGATCTTCCTGGCCTCATATACTGTAGCTGCTCTTGCTTCTTTGAAGTTGCACAGTAGTCTCTGGCGCAGTAGTGTGCATGTATCTGCTCCCACATTAAAAATGCACAAGCTGTTTTCTGACATAGTTCAGTATTCAGTGCCATGGGGAATTAGTGGACTGTGTACTGTTTGTTTCCAACAGCACGATGCTTCCTTGAAAGAGATCCGGGCCGTGTTTGTGGATCGTATGTGTCTAGTTGGCACTACAGCCAGCAGAGTAAGAAATGCTTGCACTTTTGGTACGGTGGTTGTGACGGAAATGAAAACCGATTCTTGACAGAGGAAGAGTGCTCTAGAGAGTGTGGGTCCACAGGTAAATTCACCACAGCTTGTTCAATGATATTTTGGCTTTGGTGTGTAAGTCTTCAGTTTTTTTTCGGGGTTTTTTTTGTATTATTATTATTATTATTATTATTATAATAATTATTTACTTGTTAATAATTATTATTATTATTACATTTGAATGTATAAATATACATGTGTAATTATATATAAATATAATTGATCGCCTTGCGCTTGAAAATTTAAATTGGCAAGGTTTAAACCTGGCCCGTCAACTGTCCAGACTCCCTAGTTCTAGTTCAGTATTCATTGATGTTGATGTTTTCACCACAATATTGCATTGTTAAAATTCATAAAAATATTACCGGCCAACTGGCGATTAACACTGTTTCATAGACTCGCCAACACTGATTTATACTCACATTTTGCGCTTGACGAGTGTTGATTTTAAGACCAAACCATAAAATAAAACATTTTGCATCCTTGATTCACTAAAACAGTTATGCAAATTAAGTAACAAAATGAGTGCAGAACTCAATATCCATGCAGCAGTGACAAAAGAATAACTTAAATACTCACAATATCAACTTGTACACTGTAGCACCCAGTTAAGTTTGTCTGTGGGTGGTTTGTGAATAAGATGCGCTAAAATACCTCATTAAAACTCAGTTTTGTTTTCTTTTTGCTCAGACATTTGCCAGCTTGAGTATGACCCAGGAACTTGCTCAGACTTTGCGATGAAATGGTTCTTCAACGTCCACAGTGGTGAATGCGCCCACTTCTGGTATGGAGGCTGTGGAGGGAACAGCAACCGGTTCAACACTCAGGAGGACTGTGAGAATCGCTGTCTCAGGGCCAAAAAAGCATCTCCAATGAATTTCCAATGAATGCAAAATACATTTATCTACTTTTGGCAGCTTCTGTATTCATGATCGTATTCTCATCATTGATTATCAATTGGCAGCCCTAGAGACAAGTCTTGAAGTTTTAGCTAAATGTATTTGTTCAGATGAGTTAATGCAGGCCTAATGATTTAACAATCATTCAAGTCATTGGCTAAGACAATGTTTTTGGACAGCTTACATGAACAGAGTGCAATTTGGTGCTATTAGTGGTGCAGAAAAGGCATCTTCACCTTTAACATAAACCTTTTTTGATCACCTTATAAAACCTGAATTTCACAATATATGAGTTGGACTGGCCATGCTTTATTAAAGGCACTGTTAAGTGGAATAAAAATATTATGAAATTAAGAATGTGTTGTACTTCATTTCTATTTTAGAAATCACTACATTTTGACAGTTATAATCAAAGTAGTCTTTAATGCACGTTTCAGGCTATATGATGTTTAATAAGCACTAAACAACAAACTGTTTGTTTAACCCTCACATACCAAACATTTACATTGCATTCAAGGTTCTATCAGTCCTCACTTGGCCTGGGAATTGAACCCATTGCCTTGCCGTTGCTTGTGATATGGCAAGTATTGATATTGATATTATCTTCCTCCTAAAAAGTGTTTCTGGAAAGCCACTGGATATAAGATCAGAAAACTGGGAATTGAGACTAACTAAACATTGGGAATTGAGAAAGAAAAACATTATAGGTCATCCAAAACAGTCAGTAACAGCTGGAAAAACCCAATTTTCCTGCCAAAATGAAAACACTTGATAGTCTGATCTGCTATTGCACTTAGGCGTAACGTAAACTTGGAATACACATATAACCCAGAGGGGCTGCATATGGAGTAACACTGGGGTGTCCAGCCGCAGGTGGAATATTTCAACCCCAGGGGTGGCAAGGTGGCTTGCCGAGGGAAAGACACATGCTCAGAGAGGCTTACAGTGGAAATACACATGTGGGGGTCGCCCAGAGGGGGAACCATGCACATGGAGGCACCTAGCCAAGCGCGAAAGCTGCCAGTAGCATAACTCTGGCGTTGACGTCGACAGTGCTGGAGGAGACTCAGGGCTTATTAGGCTCACCTGAGGAAATATCGCACGTATCCCATCTATGGAGAGGAATGGCGAGCAAACGAAGACACCTGAGCAGAATCTAGTACCGGCTAGTTGAAGCGAGTACATGAGAAGAAACTGGCTCCACTCGGAGATTATAGAATCTCGCGAATGTGTTAGGTGTCGCCCAGCCTGCAGCTCTACAAATGTCTGTTAGCGAGGCACCATGCGCTAGAGCCCAAGAGGATGCCACACTCCGAGTGGAGTGGGCTGTCACACCAAGGGGGTATGGTCGACCTTGCTGCTGGTATGCCAAAGCAATGGCGTCCACTATCCAGTGAGACAACCTTTGCTTGGAGAGAGCCTTTCCCTTCAGCTTCCCACCATAACAGACAAAGAGCTGGTCTGAGGTCCTGAAACACCGCGTTCTGTCTACGTAAGCATGGAGGGCGTGTACTGGACAGAGCAGTGCCAAGGCTGGGTCTGCCTCCTCCAAGGGCAGCGCTTGCAGGTTCACCACCTGGTCTCGAAAGGGAGTGGTGGGAACCTTGGGCACATATCCAGGCCGGGGTCTCAGGATCACGTGAGAGTTAGCCGGCCCGAATTCCAGGCACGCTTCGTCAACCGAAAATGCCTGCAGGTCCCCTACCCTCTTGATGGAGGCCAATGCAACCAGGAGCGCTGTCTTAATTGACAGGAACTTCAGTCTCCTCGCTCCCCTCAGGAACCTGATGATCAGGTCGTGCTTTCCCAGAGACTTACCATCAACTGCATCGTGATGTGCGGCAATGGCGGCAACATACACTTTCAGGGTGGAGGGAGACAGCCTTCGCTCCAACCCTTCTTGCAGGAAGGAAAGCACGACACTGATCGGGCATTTCGTGGGTTCTTGATGTTTAGAAGATCACCAGTTGATGAAGAGGTTCCACTTCAACGCGTAGGCATGTCTCGTGGACGATGCTCTAGCGGAAGTGATGGTAGCCACCACCGCTGGTGGTAGGGTACTCAAACCTGCCTCGTCCCATCCAGGAGCCACACGTGGAGGTTCCAAAGATCGGGACGAGGGTGCCATAGGGTGCCCCGTCCCTGAGAAAGCAGGTCCTTCCTCAGGGGAATTGGCCAGGGAGGTGCTGTCGCGAGGAGTACTAGTTCTGAGAACCAGGTCCGGTTGTGCCAATACGGGGCAACCAAAATGACCTGCTCCTCGTCCTCCCTGATCTTGCGCAAGGTCTGCGGAAGAAGGATCACTGGGGGAAACGCATACTTGCGTAGGCCCCGCGGCCAGCTGTGCGCCAGTGCATCCGTGCCGAGCGTGCCCTCGGTCAGGGAATAATACAGGTCGCAGTGGGATGAGTCGTGGGAGGCAAACAGATCTACCTGTGCGTCCCCGAACTGATCCCAAATCAGCTGGACCGTCTGGGGATGGAGTCTCCATTCTCCAGCGAGAGACCGAAGCCGAGACAGCTCGTCGGCCGCAAGGTTCAGGTCTCCCGGGATATAAATGGCTCGAAGCGACCTCAGATGCTTCTGAGTTCATGAGGAGGTGGTGAACGAGTTGCGACATACGGTGGGAGCGTAGACCACCTTGATGATTGATGTATGCTACAGTTGCGGTATTGTCTGATCGGACTAGTACGTGCTGACCCTTGAGCAACGCACGGAAGCGGTGCAGGGCGAGACGTACAGCCAGCAACTCGAGGCAATTGACATGCCAAAGGCGCTGGGGTCCTGTCCAAGAGCCCGCGGCAGCATGTCCATTGCACATGGCGCCCCAGCCCGTGGTGGAGGCATCTGTTGATACAACAACATGCCGGGAAACTCGTTCTAAGGGCACTCTGGCCAGCAGAAAACTGAGGTTCGTCCACGGGGTGAAGGTCTGATGGCAGGCTGGAGTCACTGGGACTTGGAGCGTGCCGTGTTGCCATGCCCACCTCGGGACTCGATCGTGAAGCCAAAGCTGAAGCGGTCTCATATGAAGCAATCCGAGCGGCGTTACTGCGGCTGCGGATGCCATATGCCCCAGGAGCCTCTGAAATAGTTTCAGTGGAACCGCACTCTTGCCCTCGAACTGGCGAAGACAAGTCAGCAGTGACTGCGCGCGCTCGCTTGTAAGCTGCGTGCACATGGCGACCGAGTCAATCTCCATACCAAGAAAAGAGATCCTCTGCACGGGGCAGAGTTTGCTCTTCTCCCAGTTGACCCGAAGGCCCAGACGAGCTAGGTGCCAGAGCACTAGGTCCCTGTGTTCGCAAACCTGGTCTCGAGAGTGAGCTAGGATCAGCCAGTCGTCGAGATAGTTCAGGATGCGAACCCCGTGTTCCCGGAGGGGAACAAGGGCTGCCTCGACGACTTTCGTGAAGACGCGAGGAGACAGGACTAGCTCGAATGGGAGAACCGCGTACTGGTATGCCCGCCCCTCGAAAGCAAACCGTAGGAACGGGCTGTGTCGAGGTAAGATGTAGACATGGAAGTAGGCGTCCTTCAGGTCGATCGCTGCAAACCAATCCTGTGGCCGCACGCACTGGAGGATGCGTTTGACCGTGAGCATCTTGAACGGCAGCCTGTGAAGGGAGCGGTTCAAGACGTGCAGGTCGAGGATTGGCCGTAACCCACCGGATTTCTTCGGTACAATGAAGTAAGGGCTGTAGAAGCCGGACTTCATTTCGGCTGGAGGGACACAGCTGCATCGCGACCGGGCGAACCCCAGTGTACCCACAAGCAGCGGCCGTATCGAGGGGAGGAAAGGCGGAGGAGGTCGACGAACGATCGCGGGAAGACAATGGTTTCTTCCAGGACCGTGTGACCTCCTCATGCACATCCGGGAAGAAAGGTATTGGGGTTGGACGCCGACGGGGGTCAGCGGCCGCACCCAAAAACCAATCGTCCAGCCGCGAGCACACAGGGTCGGGTGGCGGGGACCACTCGAGCCCAATGGCCGAGGCTGCCCGGGAAAGCATGGCCGTCATCTCGGGATCTGACTCGGGCAATGCTGGCACACCCGAAGGTGGCAGCACAGCCGAATCATCACTTCCCGATGACTCCTGCCCACCTTGTGATGCAGCGATCGACATTGCATCCTCATCTGGAGCGCCAAATGAGATTCGCGGGGCCTCCGTAGAGGGACCAGCGATCTCAGTCTGAACACTCGCGGGTACCGACACTGGAGAGGGGGGTGTGGACCGTGGATGAATCGGCGGTTTGTTCCACACCGTCACCCTCAGGTCACCCTGGCCACCAGCCGAAGTACAGCCTCTCAGGGAGACCGTAGATCGTGGTGTGGATGAGGGGACTCTCACTCGAATGAGCTCATTGAGTCTCGACCGTAGCGCGGAGATGGTCATGTTCCCACAGTGAGAACATGAGTCACCCACAAGCGCTGCTTTAGCGTGATCAATGCCCAAAAACACAAAGCAGCAATTGTGCCCATCAGAAGAGGAAACATTGCAACCGCAACCAGAAGTGCACGGGCGAGGCATCTTTAAAAAGACGTGCCGCGTGCAATGCTCTTTTGTAAGAGGAAAAACTCTGCGGATGTTGAAGCGACCAGGGAGAAACACACTATCTGTCAGATCACTGACCAGATCAGCAGGGTAATGTGCACTCGCTGGAGATCGCCGTCACACCAACACCGGAGAGTTCGCTCGTCTCGAAGATGAAGAGATAACTCAGGAATCAGGCTTCTATGGAGTGAAGAATAGCTCTCGGCTCCGAAGCGAAAACATATCTGCGTGTTGCCAGCGTACTTCCTTATATACCCCCAGGGTGGGGCGGAGTTACGCTATGCAAATTCCGCAGACCCATGGCATTTCATTGCCATTGGCTCGTTTTATATACTCAAAGGTGATAGGCTTTCTAAGCGAAACCCCATTCGTCGCCAATCCGACGTAACTCGGAGTGACCACGAAAGGGAACCATATTTACTAATTTTATTTCTTAAAACATTATTGCTTCAGCGAGTCTCTGAGGGTTTAGATGCCTGAGGACGGTGATGTCCCATGTTAAAAGCTGAAGTGTGTTTCTAAATGTTCAAATACTTTCTTCCTATCCCAGTTTAATAAAGAGGCTGCTCATTGCAGAGCCATGGGTTGAGCGTGAAGTCCAGCTCCGCCTCTTTAGATGTAATTTGGGATTAATCGGTGGGGCCAGAAGGTCCGGCCACACCCTAACCCCACCCATAACTCCATCCCTCCACCCATTAGATCCACAGAGGTGGAGCTGGACTAGGTCAAGCTCAACCCATGGCCTGGATGTATTTTGGCTCCTCACTGAGCACCACTTCATTTAATATGCAGAGACAACTAAAAGTAAACCATTTATAGCTTATAGGTTTGTCCAACCAATGGCAGACAGTGGGAGTGAACACTGTCATTAGCTTTGCTATTCTATATTCAGCTTTATGAGGTGTCACAGTAACAGCACAAAAGACTTTTTCAATTCCATTTCATAAGATTTAATGACAATCAACGGGTTCAGGTTAGTGTGGTAAAAGCACACAGTAAAATTGAGAACGTAGTACAGTGATTTCAGTCCGTTAACTTGAATCCCACAATTTTTTCGACCACCATTAACTTTCCTGTCAGTTTAAGTGCAATCCTGGAGGCCGGTCAGAATCCCCCGTGGTATTATTGCTGATGTGAAGCATGTTCAGCCCTTGTTTAGAGAGGAGGATAGTCTCCCTCAGAGACGCTGAGAAAGCACAGGGAATGTCCTTAAGAGAAACATCATATTAGCACTAAACAGAAGCTCTCTGATTGCCAGTCCACAGAGAACGTTCTATCATTCATCAACAAAAAATTCTTTCTCACGCCATTTAAAATGGCTGACACCAGGACTGATATCATAATGAGAAAAAGTAGAGGGGCCTTTCACCCAGAACGCGTTTTTACATTCCACTGCTCTACTTTTCCATAGTTTTTCAATGTAAACATACTAGATGGACGTCTTTAACCATTTTGCAGCTTCTCGGACATGAAACGGCATTCTAAAAAAGCAATGTTCTCTAGACTTTGCGCTTTTTTTCTTTAATTACACTGATCTCTGTTTCGGTTTTTTTAACAGCAAAAATGCGGTCTGTGTGGAACCGGCCCTTTACAATGTTTAATGCACTCAGCCCTACTACTACAATACCTTTTATTAAACAATAAACACTATATAGTCTGAGGAAATATACACAACCAAACTAAAGTATGATAATAGTGTAGTATCTAGCAGTAATTGGTTCTTTTTTTGTCAATTCATGTTTTTCAGTACCATGACAGTAGCTCAGCTGGTTTCAAAAGTGTAGTTTTTTCAAAAAACAAGCTGCTCTGTACAAGTATCAAGGCAGTATAACAAACCCAACCGCCCCCCCACACACACACACACACACTTTTTTTTTTTTTTTTGTCACATTATATCACCCATAATCAGACACACTCTCCTAACATTGGAGTGTATTCAGTGAATTCATTTAGTGCAGCCCCTGCATGGCATTTTAACTACTTCTTTAGTGAAATATTTGGTTAAATGTTGCTGTATTTTTAACTTGGTTATATAAATGAGTGTATTCTAGTTTGTTGTTGTATTTAATGGAAATGTATCTGTTCATATTTAATGGAGAGTGTTCATCTATCTATAAATCCTAACTCAACCAGAGCGGCTGAGTCCTTAGCCACTTTTAAGAAACGGCTGAAGACGCTTCTTTTTCGACAGCACTTGATCCAGTAATACTAACACTTTCTCTACTACTCTATTCTGTTCTATAACTACCAAAAAAAAAAGTTGCGTTAGATTAAACTGAGAAGGGTCATAGCACTTGCATTTTGTTGTCCTACTGTTAGTTTAACTGCTTCTATTGTTCTCATTTGTAAGTCGCTTTGGATAAAAGCGTCTGCTAAATGAATAAATGTAAATGTAATGTAAATGTAAATTACAGGAACGTCTGTCTGTCTGTCAGTCAGTATGTCTGTTATTCGCATATCTCTCGAACCGTTAGTCCGATGGATTTCAAACTTGACAGGTGTCTCGCTACAGGCACGAGTAAGTGCAGTGCCAAGTTTGACGTTGTTTGGATGAGAAATGCAAAAGATATCGTTAAAAATACCAGTAAAAGAAGCACTTAGAAGGTTGTGGTTTAAAAATAAACATTCTGACATAAACACTCTGTCAGCTACACTGTTTACTTCTGAATATTATATTTTATTCACGGCCATCATTTGTAGTAGCTTATTCACAAACTGTTGCTCAAGCATAGCATTTTTTCGGAGTTCACTGTGTAGCCTGCTCCCTGAAATCTGTAAGTCACCTACGCCGTTTACTTCTGTATATTATATCTACTAGTGCAAAATGCCCGTGCAAAATCAGTTTTTGAGTCTGTTTTTAGTAGCCTAATTGTTGGTTTGATGTGTTTGAGTGCTCATTGTTACAATTACACAGCAAAAGTTCAGTGACATTTTTATATGTGCATGGTAGAAAGCACAAAGTGAACTCCCCAGAAAACACTATGCTTGAGCAAACAGTTTGTGAATAGGCTGAAAAATCAGTTTTTGTGAGCTGATCGCCGTCAAAAAAGTTCATGAGATATTTCTTAGCGATGGCTGATTTCAACAGTTTCAATATGATAAAAAATAACTTTTATATTGATTCAATGGATTAATTGCATTTTGAAAAAAAAAAGTGTCATGAATTTATTGCATTTTTGGGGAAAATAATCCGTTTTTATAATAAATCTTTGAAAATCAAAATCTGGATTTGAATTTTTTTAATGTTATTATAACCTAAAGATGCTATGTGAAAGTTTGAAACAGAAAATAGTGGTTTTCATCTTGTCACTTTCTTGGTAAAGAAAACACATTTTTACTCAAATGAATCAAAATGGATTTATCACATTTTGGAACCAAACTATAATATTCAAAAATAAACAGTGTAGCTGACTGAGTGTTTATGTCAGAACGTTTATTTTTAAACCACAACCTTCTAAGTGCTTCTTTTACTGTTATTTTTAACGATATCTTTTGCATTTCTCATCCAAACGTCAAACTTGGCACTGCACTTACTCGTGCCCGTAGCGAGACACCTGTCGAATTTTAAATCCATCGGACTAACGGTTCGAGAGATATGCGAATAACACACACACACACACACTTGAAACTCTTCAAGTTATCCGTAAACTCTCTCTCTCTCTCTCCCTTTCATTATCAACAACATACACAGCGAAGTACACAAAACACTTGTTACAACTAACAGTAAACAAATATACACACCTTTTCAGTGGGTGCTAAATAAACTGGTAAACCTTATATCCGTAAAATGACTCGAAGAGCTGTCATAAAGGGCGCTCTCGCACTTTCATTTCTTCGTGTCCAGTCACGTTAGGCCTGTTGCTCCGGAGAGTGTAAGCTTGATCACAAACAGTACAGATCCATCCTCGAGTAACAACGAGAGTAAATGAAGACTGCTATGTTCATTCTTACATCCATCAACAACACACCTCAACAACACACCTCAATCGCTTAGGAGACATTCTTGTCTACAGCTGCTCAAGCGTCGAACAATGGCGGACTCTGTGTCCAGCTCACTCAGGGCGGGTCTGGGCTCAAACTGAAGTGTCACTCAACAGTCGTGGGAGGGGCCTGCTCAATTCTACATCACATTGCGCCGAATCTGAGAACAGCTCATTCTGAGACAGTGCTTATGATTTATTATGACCGCCGCTAGCATAGCTAGCGAAAGCGGTCATATAGGGATTGTCAAAGTTTTTTTTTTTTTTGTCATCTACTGAATTTTTTGTCAACGATACCAGGGACACCGAAACACCGAACATGAAATTTGGTGGGCATGTAGCCCCACTAGACTTTTACGGAAAAATTTCGTTTGGTCCCCGGGGGCCACTCCCCCCCCGCGCTGGGCCCCCCCAAACCCAAAAAATGCAGTTTTTCCTAAATAACTACCTGAACCGTGGCACTGAGGATGAAGAAATTTTTATGGTATGTTGGTCTTAAGGGCCCACATCAACCTAGCCCATAATCGATTGTCAAAGTTTTTTTTTTTTTTTTTTTCGTCATCTACTAAATTTTTCCGTCAACGATACCAGGGACACCGAAACACCGGGGAACATGAAATTTGGTGGGCATGTAGCCCCACTAGACTTTTACGGAAAAATTTCGTTTGGTCCCCGGGGGCCACTCCCCCCCCGCGCTGGGCCCCCCCAAACCCAAAAAATGCAGTTTTTCCTAAATAACTACCTGAACCGTGGCACCGAGGATGAAGAAATTTTTATGGTATGTTGCTCTTAAGGGCCCACATCAACCTAGCCCATAATCACTCATTTGTGATTTGCGCCCCTCCCATAAAAAATGAAAATGCAATATTACTCTGCTTTAATCGCCCCTATCTTCAGTTGAGATGTTCAGAACTGCACCATATTTCATGTGTATGATTAACTTGACATCCTCTGGGGGTATGCTAAGTTTCGTAGAATTTCATCCATGGGGGGGTATAAAATAAATTCATTTATGTGCACATTTAGTGACTGTACACTCATCGGCCTATAGATGGTGGTGTTGAGCGAAGGGTTGCTGGTTTAGGATGATACTGTCACTAAGGTTGCCAACTGTCCCGAATTAGGCGGGACGTCCCGCATTTTGGGCCTAATTTATTTGTCCCTTGCGTGACCTCCCGTGTCCCGTTTTTTGACAAGCTGATAAACCACTGACTGATACAACAGCAACAGCAGCGGTGCTGACCACGACACTTGAGAATGTTCACCGACACCTGTCATCATCCAATCACAGCTTTTTTTAATCACTGTTTTGAGACAAATCATTGTTTGATTTGCGAACATCCTCTGCTGTCTGGTCGCTTCCGCTTCAAGCCGGACTCGTCTCGCGCTAACGGTAATTTCCTTTCACTGTCCACGTTTTGATTTCGGCTAATCAATTTTGGCGAATGCAAACAACGTGATTATTGTTCATGAGTCTAACATCCAGCCACGCAAGAAAACATGTAATCTACCTGAGGGAATAATATGCTCAAAAAACATTTCTGATTATTATTAATGTTTTAAAGCTTTTAGAAAGTACATAGAAAGCTTTTGTAACATTATCTTAACTGTCACTTTTGATTAATGTAATGCATCCTTGCTGAATAAAAGTAGGCAATTACTTTCTTTATTTTTTTCCCCAAAAAATAATCTTACTAACCCCAAACTTTTGAACTGTAAGCCTAGTGTATAATGTTAAAAAAGCTTTCTATTTTAGATAAATGCTGTTATTTTGAACTATGGTTTGTTTGTAATGTGACTTTTTTCATGTATGACATTAAAATTATTTTTAGAATTAAATACATAAATAGGTTAAGCAATACAAATGTGTTTATGTCTGATAACCTTTTAAACACAAACTTAACTGCAGACACTGAAATGACGTACACTGTGTGATACAGTACAAATATTTTGAGTGTCCCTCATTTTCCTATAAATAACCACGATTGTCCCGCATTTTCCTTTTCTGAAGTTGGCAACCCTAACTGTCACACACACACATGCAGGAATACAAACAAACGCAAGCATGCACACACACTGACATCCACACGCACAGACACACACCCATACACACACACATACAAATCCACATGCACAGACACACACACAAACACACACGCGCACACACATGTACGCACGCATACATACACGCACAGACACACACATACACATCACACACAGACAGACATGCACATACTACTACTTTTTTTAGGTATATACATAAACACGCAATACAGCCAAATTGCTCCACGTCATTTCTTTTTGTGGAAAGCTAGTGCAGGCCTGAGCGGCGGTCATATTTTGTACCGCCATGCGGTACATCTAGTTGAGATTGTAAAAAAACCACTGGGTGGATTTTTATCATTCTAGGGTGGTTTTGCTCACACACTGCCAACACACATTTATGTTCAAACACCATGTAAAAGTGAATTTTGCATAATAGGTGCCCTTTAAAAGAGAGTGGTTCTGAATGGGTGCGCATCTCAGTTGTTTGTAAAGTATGAGGCGCCATGTAGGATTTAAATCAAACTTCGCTCATCAATACATACATAACACACGTGCATATACACCTATAAATTACTCGCATATACATGTATACTATTGGATGTTCAAAATACATATATGAAATACACGTGCACACTAATATGAAATCCATACCAATACATGTTAGTCATGAATGCATATACACTTGTGAATAACTTGCATATACATATAAACTTGACGCACGCATACACCTATAAATACTCGCATATACATATAAACTTCCATGCATATACACCTATAAACACTCGCACATACATATAAACTTCCATGCATATACACCTATAAACACTCGCACATACATATAAACTTCCATGCATATACACCTATAAACACTCGCACATACATATAAACTTCCATGCATATACACCTATAAACACTCGCACATACATATAAACTCGATGCGCGCATACACATCCATAAAACACTCGCGCATAAATAAAACGTGGATGCATGCTTTGTGTATATGTATATGCGAGTGATTTCATATGTGAATGTGCGTGAACTTTTCAGTGTAAAAGGAAGTCATTTGTGCGTACACGGAATTAACCTGCCTTTTTGATAGTTTGTTTTCCAATTTGAAATGAAATAAGCATAAACGAGAAAACAGCCCCTTTATTCGTTTTTTTCGTTTTTTTAAAAAAAAGAAAAAAAAAGCCTAAGCCTCTTACGCTGTTGATTTATATTTCAAACAAGAATTCGACATTTGCTCGCAATGTTTTTCTTACAAAAAACCTCATCATTTTGCAGGACAATTGTCTATTACAGTATACAACACAGATAGAAGGGTGCCAATAAATCTGTGGTGATATACAACACGCTTTAAGAAAAGTTTATTTCCATCACACTGTAAAGTGTTTTTAGATATTAGCCTACATATAGATTACATATAACAAAGATTTTACATATAAACTGGGTCAGCATACTGTTAATTACAGTTAGTACCATGGGAAGTATAGGGGTGCTGATGTGACCCCTGGAGTGGAGCCCATGAAGAAATATGGTTGGGGATAAAAGTTCACACAAACAAAACCAAAAAACTGTGGTGTTTAGCCTATAGGCATACATATTACGTGTGTTTGTTTTTATTTATGCTGTATTATAAAATACCCATATTATAACAAATAAATAAAATATATTTGGAAATTGCCCTTTAAAACGAAGGCTCGGTTTGTGGTTCACAATTATTTGATTAAAAACAACAAAAACAATAAAACAAAGACAAAGTCACTTATATTAAACACTTTTTTATTGATTTTTTTGTTAACAGAAGTTATCTAGCACCTTTAATTGCCTTCGCTATCTTCCTGTCAATCATCTCATTCTCGCGGGTCGCGGCTATGATTACAGTTTCAGTAAAAATGTATTTCTCCATCATCGGTACCCACCCTCAGCCGATTGGCATTACAGTATTTGCAATCACCATCCCGTGTCAAAACGGAGCGTCTAAAAGAAAAGTTCTGACTGCTGACTGAACATTGGTCAGTGGTCTCTCCCGCTCGGCGCTGTCAAGCGCAGCTTCACCACACAGATTTAACTCCGCACAGCTAAATAAAACAGGCTGGTGGCAGACTAATAATTAATATTTCTGATGTAAAGATTTCTGTGAAACGCGTAAAGTTGCACAGAAGAAAGTCCAATAGGACCTGCCCTGTACAGTTTAAGAATCTGTAGCCATAGTAGAGGACTATTATTTTGTTGAACAGACCCGAGCGACAACTGATGACGTCACATGCTCAGACTTGCTTGACCAATCGGCGGAAGGGGGCATGTCAGGCCGCCCACATGTGGAAAACGAATTTTGAAGTCATTAGGCTTGTTCGACTTCATGCAGCTCTGCGCAGACCGATCGGCGGCTGACTTGAAGCAGTGCATGCCGGTTAGAAATTTTGTCCGACGTCCGACTTGATACAGCGCCGACGCCACGTGACTGTGACGTATGCCATCAAAGTACCGCGAGAGCAATTCGAGAGTAGCCTCATTATAAACATATATGGATACAACTCCTCTGTGGAGAATAACATGCTTCTTGATACCATAGAGGATAAAATATCACACTGGTTGAACAAATACCCGTATGCCTCTTTAGTTGTGGGAGGAGACTTTAATATAACGATGAATAATATGTTAGACAGATGGCCACCAAGGAGGTCAGGGTCTCCTAACTCTGTGTTAAATTGTCTCATGGATAAATTTGACCTGGTTGATGTTTGGAGGGAACAGTTTCCAAATGTCAGACAGTATACCTGGTCCAATAAGGACTGCTCAAGACAATCCAGAATTGATTTCTGGTTGGTTTCCAGATGTTTAACGAGGAACAATATATCTTAGTATCAGTAACACTCCATTGACCGATCACAAAGCAATTTACCTCTCAATAACTCTGCCCTCGGATCAGTCCTCTGTTCCAAAAGCATCATTTTGGAAACTTAATAGTTCCCTACTTGAACATGATCAGGTCAAACAAAGAGTCAAAGAATTGATTGAAAACTTTTGGATTAAAGCAGACTCTCAGAAAGATTATGGGACAAATTGGGAGCTTCTAAAATATGAGTTGGGGAAATTTCTCAGGAGGTTTGGTGGTGATTTGGCCAAGAACAGTCGAGCAGTTGAAGACGAGGTTATTGAGAAGCTAGCATTTCTTTCTCAAAAAGAGTCTCTATCCAATGAGGAAAGATGTGAATATACTAAATTACAAAATAAATTAGATGATATTTATAAATCAAAAGCTAAGGGAGCCTACATAAGGTCAAGAAAACGATGGATGGAAGAGGGTGAACAAAACTCAGCCTACTTCTTTAGACTTGAAAAGAGTAAAAATGTACTGGCTACTGTAGATCAAATTAAAGTGGAGCGAAAAATCATTAAAGATCCGAGAGAGTTAGCCGTCCACTGCTATAATTTCTATAACAATCTATACACTTCTAATTACTGTGAGGTAACAACTAAATCATTCATGACCTCTATTAGCCAATGTAGAACTATATCCCCAGAAGACAGAGACTATTGTGATGATAGCATTACCGAAGAGGAGGTGTTGAAGGCGATCAAAAATCTCAAAAACAACAAGAGCCCAGGGTGTGATGGTATAACTGCTGAATTGTACAAAATGTTTGATAAATTACTAACCCCCTTTCTGGTGAAAGTTTTTTCAGAGAGCTTAGAGAAAGAAGTTCTTCCAACAACTATGACACAGGGTGTCATCACATTGATTCCAAAACCAGAGAAGGACAGAGACTGTCTAGAGAATTGGCATCCAATCACTCTATTAAATAACGATTACAAAATTTTTGCACTAGTTTTCGCTAATAGACTTAAAGAAGTGTTAGACTCTATTATAGATGAATCACAATCTGGATTTATGAGGAAACGACATATTGCAAATAACATTAGATTAGTGCTGGATTTATTGGATTATAATGAGCTTATCACTGACAACAGCTTTATTCTGTTCCTTGATTTTTATAAGGCGTTTGACTCGCTTGAACATGGTTTTATCCTGCAAGCACTTAAAAAATTTGGATTTGGCAATGGCTTTTGCAGAACTGTCAGGACCCTGTATGCAAATGGTAGTAGTGCAATAAAATTGAAATTTGGTACTTCCCCTAGATTCAGAGTGTCACGTGGAATCAAACAAGGCTGCCCAATCTCCCCATACTTGTTTTTGATCGCCTCTCAACTCTTAGCTCTACATGTCTCTAATAGTGCCCTGGAAGGTATAACATTGGCTGAGAGAAGTATCATCCTTAGTCAACTGGCTGATGACACAACCATCTTCCTGAGAAATGCATCCCAGATCCCCCCTGCAATAGAGTTGATCAGACGATTTTCACAAGCTTCAGGTCTCAAATTAAACTTAAGAAAATGTGAACTAATGGCAGTTAAAGAATGTGAAGTTTTAACTATATGTGACATCCCTGTGAAGGATCAGGTTACATACCTGGGAACAATAATAACTAAAGACCAAAATATAAGAAGTCCATTGAATTTTAGCCCAATCATTGAAAAAACACAAAAAAAGTTAAACTCATGGCTACAAAGAGACTTATCCTTAAGAGGAAGAGTGTTACTGTCAAAAGCGGAGGGAATTTCCAGACTTGCTTATTTGGCGGCCTCTTTGGATGTTGATTGTGGGGTATCGAAAAGAATTGATGATATGCTGTTTAATTTCGTGTGGAAAAACAAAACTCATTATGTCAAAAAGTCTGTAATAATGAATACAAATCAGTGTGGGGGCTTAAATTTTTTGGACTTCACAACCTTAAGCAATACCTTCAAGATCAACTGGCTCAGACAATTCATTAAAAATCCAACATCACTATGGAATTTTATTCCGAACTATATTTTCTCTAAAATCGGTGGCCTGAATTTTCTGTTGTTATGCAATTATAATATTAGCAAAATCCCAATCAAACTGTCCAATTTTCATAAACACATGCTTTTGTCGTGGTCTCTCTTATTTAAACATAACTTCTCACCTCATCGATATTACATTTGGAATAATAAGGACATTCTCTACAAAAATAAATCTTTATTTTTTGAAACCTGGTATAGAAATAATATTTTACTTGTTGGCCAACTCTATGACACAAATGGCAGACTGTACAGTTATTCAGATTTTTTGCGGAAATTTCAAATTCCTGTTTCAGTTAAGGAATATGCAATTGTCTTTGATGCAATTCCTTCTGGAATCAGAATGCTGCTGGGAGGCATTCATTTCCCATGGCCACTGACTCACAATATGGATTTATCTGATACTGCTGTGGGGAGTTTATGCTTTTCTGCGGTGCACCAGACTAAAAATAAAACAATTAGGACTTTATACCAAAAAGATATTGTTACTATTCCTTATATAATCCCATATTGGAACAGATTAATAGAGAATGTCCCTTGGAAAAACGTTTGGTCTTTGCCTTTCAAATATATGCTTACTAATAAAGTGAGAGAAGTTACGTTTAAATTAATTCACAGATTCTACCCAGCAAAGTGTGTGCTTAAGCGGTATAAACCAGATATTGAATCTGAATGCTCTTTCTGTAAAAGGTCAGATGAAGATATTTCCCATTTATTTTGGAAATGTTCCTATACAGAAAAATTCTGGTCAGATGTCCTTGAATTTATCCAAACCTATCTCATTACAGATTTCTCATTTTGTTTTAAGGATGTTTTCTTTGGTGTAGTCGACCTTAAGACGGACAAGGAAGGAAAATATTTCATTATTAATCTTTTATTTCTACTTGCTAAATATCACATCCATAAATGCAAGTTCAGGGGCTCTAAACCTTTTTTTCCTGTATTTGAAAGTGAAATGAATGAATATTTGGACTCCATAAAATATTCAAAGAACTGTAAAGCTCTGAAGACTGTGCAGATATATTCAAAACTTGTGACGTCACGTGACTGAATGAAACTCTTAAACTCTTATAACTGTAAGTGATACTATGAATTGGACTACTTGTTGACTAGCCTTGCTGGACTTTGCAGACTCCCTGGAATGTTTTATTTGTATTTTGTAGTTGTGTGTATGTGTACTTGTATGTGTTGTTTGTAACTGCAAATACTGTCAATAAATTAATAAAAAATAAAATAAAAGTAGTTGCAATGTTATATTGTGTCATGTTTATCAAATTAAAACTGATTAAAAAACGTAGACTCCACTTTCATTGATACTAGCTTATGTTGAACTTTATTCTTGTTCAAACAGACGCTGTGTGAAGCAGTACATAAAGTATTGAATGAAAATGTCTGTGAAAAATCTGTGTATTATTTGGCAAATATTGCATTTATTTCACTTCAGCTGTGGTAAAGTATGCAAACACCACGTGAGCGGTCACTATGGGAACCAGAAAGTGTCCGACTTCACATCTCCGTTTGCAGCTCCTTCCCGCCTGCACACGGCTACTCTCGCCGATCGGTTGCATCCAGCCGCAGCCGATGTCGAACACACCTATTTATTCGTTTTTTGCCTGTGAACTAAAAAAACGAAAAATCAAGCCGAAATCTCGTTTTTTTTTGTTTTTGTTTTTAAACGAAAAAACGAATAAAGGGGCCGTTTTATCGTTTATGCTTATTTAATTTCAAATTGGAAAACAAACTATCAAAATGACACAAATGACTTTTACACTGAAATGCCTTCCGGTTACACCATATCATATATAAACGCTAGGGGCCCTATCTTGCACCCAGCGCAACTGACTTTGTACACTGACGCATGTATCATTCCTATTTTGCACCCGCGCAAAGCGCGCTTTTCCCTCCACAGAAGCACGTCGCTAAACTAGGGAATGAACTTGCGCTCCCTGGGCGGTTCAGCGCAAAAAAGGAGGCGTGTTCCGGCGCAAACGTTCCTTCATGCTATTTTGCAGATTTAGAAAACAATTGCGCCACTAACCAGGAAAAAAATAGTTTAAAGTCAGTGGCGCGTTGCGCATGTTATTCATATGCTATTTTGAGGGCGCATGCTTGGCCATAATCAATGTAGCGTGTGCATTCTCATCTACACAGAAGCAGCAGTTTTCATTTTTGCAAATCATACATTATTACGATAGATAGATAGATAGATAGATAGATAGATAGATAGATAGATAGATAGATAGATAGACAATTTATTATAAAAGCATACATCTAGCTTACACATTTACCCAAATTATCATACGCCTTTTTAACCGAAGTTAATTTGGGTGGGTTTCTCCATCCCAAACGTCCCTGACAAGAGCGTTGCTCTCCTCGGCTGTGAACCGCTCCTGGCGCGCGTCTGGCAAATCCGCCGTTATAATAGGAATCCGCTTTAGAACAAAGCGCGTCTGCTCTTAAAGGGAATGTGAGATGACGCTCTGATTGGTTTATTTCACGTTACGCCCAAACCACACCTATGAATAATGAAGCTACTTCAGACCAACCCATTTTAGATTTGCGCCTGGCGCAAGAGTCATTTATCCCGCCGGGAAAATAGCAACAGCGCCAAGACCCGCCCACAAAGGTACTTGCGCTTTGCGCTTTGACACTTGCGTTTCAGATCGTTAAAATAGGGCCCTAGATGTCTTATGGCGCAGTCACTTCCGGCATCACCGTTCGGCCATCTTGTCACAGTGAAGCTGTGAATTAAGGTGAGTGATCAGCACGCACACAAATCCTCTTATCTCGCTGAAATCTTGACGGATTTACAAACGGTTTGGTTTCTTACAAATGTTATTAACGTGGCTATAATTCCGAATGCTTGAACATGTATGTTATAATTATTCATATGTATGCAGTGTATGTATGCAGTGTCATAACTACATCTCTGACGTTTATAACAAACCAAACCGTTTGAAAATCGGTAGAAAATTGAGCAAGTTATGGTTATTTAAAAGTACATGCACCATTAAACAAGTGAGCGAGCACACTGTGGCAAGATGGCCGCCACGTGCGGACGTCGACCTCCATTGGCCAGCAGCGCGCACGAGACATCTAGCCTTTATATATGATATCTATGGGTTACACCATAGACTGTAAAAAAAGATGGAGGACGCCCCTTCGCTCTCTTCCATTGATGAGAACTGAAGCCGCCAGAGTCCCGATATGGCGCTGACATATTGGAACTTGAGTCTGCGCAGTAGCGATCTCGGGACCAGACATGCGCAGTAGTGAGCAGGAAGTAAAGCCGCAAAATCAACGCTCCGCCCTCACTCTCGCAGAATGCACTCAGGGAGAGTGGATTCTGCACACTTTTTTAAAAATTGATTGCAATACGACAAGAGGCTTGTTAAAATAAAGTAAATACAATCTCCTCAGTCTTCCGAAGATCCCGAAAAAAATGTCCGTTGGTGCTTCAGTGACTACTTCGCTCGAGAACCTGTCAATCACAGCTGTCAATCATGACGTTACACCACCGCATCATGTAACTAACTAAAAACCAACTTATTTTTGAAACAGACACTTGAACTTACATCAGCGTGATAAAAACGACAGCAAATGAAAGAAACCACCTTTGGAAAAAAGATATTTGAAGTGTAATTTAATTGTTTAGTTGGTCTCACGTCCCGTTGAATAATATGGGGAGGCGGGGCTTATGACCTATACTAGGACCAGTCACCGGGGGGCGATCGAGACGTTTTGGCTTCACTTTTCAGGGCTTGTGCGGCACGCTTGGGTTACACCAGAGCCCGTCTACGGAGAGCCTTGGCACTTCCTATTAGCCCCATTGTATCGATCTTGGTTGCAGTTCCATTAGAATTCCACTGGAGGTGATCGCGGGCGAGTGCAGACTGAATGGGAGTCTATGGGGCTAGACGGCTAAATGTGTCTCTTTCACCCGATTGCCGTTGAGAAATCTCAGATTTTATTGTAGGTTTTGCAAGTTCAACATGGGTTATAGGTCGAAAGTTGAATGAACGAGTACTTATTTCTTTTCGATTTCTTACAGGCTGAGTTGTTGTTGCCCATAACACGCTAGCATTCTGCTAATGACGTCAGCATTCTGACGTCATTGACATTTTAAAAGACTTTTTAAACCAAATAAGTGACTCTAAAAAATCTAACACCCAGCAATGTGTAATTTCTTTGCATCTCCTTTCGAATACAACATTCAAATTACTAGACAAAAAATTATATCCTGAGAAAAGTGGATTTTGAGGGTTTTTCGCCATAGACCTCCATTCATTCTGCACTCGCCTGCGAGCGCCCCCGCATGGACAGAGACGTGTTACTGCAGCCAGTCCAGAAACCGGAAGTAAGCAGAGAGTGCCAATTCTCTTCCTATTAGACATTCTCTGGTTACACTGACATGCCTTCCTTTTACACTGAAATGCCTTCCGGTTACACTGAAATGCCTTCCTTTTACACTGAAATGCCTTCCGGTTACGCTGAAATGACTTCCTTTTACACTGAAAAGTTCACGCACATCCACATATGAAATCACTCGCATATACACACAAAGCATGCATCCACGTTTTATTTATGCGCGAGTGTTTTATGGATGTGTATGCGCGCATCGAGTTATATGTATGTGCGAGTGTTTATAGGTGTATATGCATGGAAGTTTATATGTATGTGCGAGTGTTTATAGGTGTATATGCATGGAAGTTTATATGTATGTGCGAGTGTTTATAGCAGGTGTAAATGCATGGAAGTTTATATGTATGTGCGAGTGTTTATAGGTGTATATGCATGGAAGTTTATATGTATATGCGAGTATTTATAGGTGTATGCGTGCGTCAAGTTTATATGTATATGCAAGTTATTCACAAGTGTATATGCATTCATGACTAACATAATATGTATTGGTATGGATTTCATATTAGTGTGCACGTGTATTTCATATATGTATTTTGAACATCCAATAGTACATGTATATGCGAGTAATTTATAGGTGTATATGCACGTGTGTTATGTATGTATTGATGAGCGAAGTTTGATTTAAATCCTACGTGGCGCCTCATAGTAAAGTGATAAAGAGAGGATCTTTTCCCCCTGCTTTTCTTTCAGAGGCTTTTCTCCTGTCCTCGAACAGCCTCACATTTGGCCTTGTCTCCGAACTGCTGGAGAAAAAAGTTCACCTTTCAGGCGCTCGCTGTGCCCGCAGGATTATTCCAGCTGTCATCAGGAATCTTCCCAAATTCCTGGTTTCTGTTTTGAGGATGAGCACATATGCCGTTCTGTAGCCCCATGGTAAAAGCAGAATCCTTTAAAACTCATAACAATTCCTGTCACACTTTGATAATGTTCACAGATGGCGTTCGGTTATTGTTGTTCTTGGGGAACTGTGGAGATGGAAGCAGATGTCTAATGTTAGTGAGAGGATTCGAGCGTTCAACACAGAACATGGTGGAGTAATGGTGAAAGAGGCGAAGGGATGGCAACATAATTAAACCCTATTCCATGATAATTATTTTAAACCGTATCATATTTAGTCCAGTCCCATGCAAGACGATTGTTAATTATAATTTTTTTTTATATAATTCAATATTGAAGTGTTGATTTTAAAAAATACAACAGTTTAGTCTTTTATAGTTATATTGTGTGATGTGATGTTATTGTAACCCTTTTCACCATAGGCTTGTGATGAGGCAAGTACGTTATACAGCAACATATAAAGTATTAAACCATCTTAATCCTAATGCTTGGTAAAATGGTGAAAGAGATTGTATGACAAACCTGTCTAGGAACACTATGATTCTCACTATCTCTCTGCTTATCAATGAGTACCTGAAGGAATAATCTTGGGTTTAAAACATATAGGATATTACCACAGAAAACACTGAGCTACACAAATACATGGCATGTGATGGAACAAACAACAAGAACGCCATAGCTCAGTTTCCTCCTTTTGTATTATGCAAAAATCACATAACATTTGAACAACAAACATGAAAAATAAAAAACCCAATTTGAAGAAAAAACCCCCCCGGGTAATAAAGTCAATGGTCTGTGATAACCTGAGTGCACTCTTTTGTTTGTTTTGTTCTTTTAGCAGGCCTGCATTAGTTTGTTGGCACGCTTAATGTTGGAGCTCATAGAGTGATGAAAGCAACAATACCTCCTGGCATGTAATGAAAAGCTCAGATCCTACCGCGTCTGTCACTCTCTCTCTTGTCAGGCGAACTCCGTTTGCAAGCGGCACAATGAGGGTTAAACAGCTTCATCCGTCCAGCACCGACAGCCAAACAGTCCCCAATGAAGAAAACATCTGCGTCAGCCAGCGAATCTTTTCTCGATATCGTCTCCTCTCATCCAGCAGGCAAACGATGTGTCTGCGGTCACTCCCGCGACCGTGTCACAGTACCACAAAACCATGAGCTAATTTAGCCAGAGAGGCTAACAGGTCTAAGCCATAGACAGTATATAAACTGGACACAGCGACCCCATTGGATTCAACGGAGACAAGTGAAGTCAATTAGAAGCACTAACTTCCTGATGGTCGAGCGTACTGTGCAGACTCAAACTGAGCTTGACGACGTAGATGTGACGTGAGCAACCCGTCTGTCTTCTAGTAGCTGTGCCAAGAAAAATCTGAATCATTCCCTACCGAAACTTGCAGAGACGGAGAGTGTGAGTAGGAGGTGTCCATGAGCTAGGAGCAGGAGAAACTTTTGCTAAGTATTCTGATTAATTACTTTGTCATTTTGCCTCCACATCCCCCCGATTGCCCGTGAGCTTCTCCTCCTGTCCATACGATAATCTCTCTACTGTGCGACAGAGAGTCGCGTGGTTATGACGCAATCGTTAGCCTATTTTTACAAAAACTGCATCTACGGGGCTTTCTTTAGAAATAAATAATGGACAAATGGAGTCTTTAAACGCCTCAGATGTAAAGTTATTCGCTGTCAAAGTGACGCCAAAATGAATGGGAGTCAATGGGATGCTAACAGCAGGTGATGGTCTGCTAGCCAATGGCGGCGCCCGGGAAAACTTCAAAATAATATAAAACCCTGCCCACCTGGTCTAAGGTCGCGTCACAGTCCAAAAACACACACCTCCGGTGGTATAGAGAGCCTAAGTCCCTCCCCTCCACTTCTGGCTCATGGGACCTTACTTCGGAAAAAATATGTATGGTAGTCAATGGCGAGAGACAACTTATCTTTGTATTCCGTCTGAACTGTGCCCTGAATTACACATATGATGTTTGTCAATTTAAAAGATAATTATGAAAGTCAAGAAAGTCGCAGTTTGTAAAACAGAAGTGTAACATTTAGTTTTATGTGAAAATCGCTCAATGAACTACATCTCTCGTCTCGCACTATGTACGTCATAAGATCCGTTGCTCGTATGTGTGCAGTCTGGTACAAAACACTCAGGCATGACGGCGTAATGTTACGATTATAACGTAAGACTATAGAAACAGACAGACGTTAGCTTCAGTAAAGTTAGCTTCATTCATTGAGAGAAAAGGTATGACGTCACACGTGCGCCTTTTGGGTTTGTAGTCTCTGTAATTACGTATTTTCACAGTCTTATACCTCAACAGTTTTACATCAAACTGAGGGAAAGTGAAATAGAGAGCCTAAGTCCCTCTCCTTCCGGTTGACCACCATGGGACCTTACTTCGGAAAAATATTGTATGGTAGTCAATGGCGCGAGACAACAAATATTTTGATCTCGTTTGAATTGTGCCCTGAATTACACATATGATGTTTGTCAATTTAAAATATACATTTTAAAGTCAAGAAAGTCGCAGTTTGATGTAACATAGTTGCATAATTATGATAACTATCACATAGTTGATAACTATCACATAGTTCAACAGGATACTTTATTAATCACTAAATCTCTAACATTAACAGATTGATTAGTGAGCTTTTCCTATGTGATGAACCATCCTTAAAAGGCATGATGGATCCATGTTCTCATTCTGTTTACGCCAAATTCTGACTCTACCATCTGAATGTCTCAACAGAAATCGAGACTCATCAGACCAGGCAACATTTTTCCAGTCTTCAACTGTCCAATTTTGGTGAGCTCGTGCAAATTGTAGCCTCTTTTTCCTATTTGTAGTGGAGATGAGTGGTACCCGGTGGGGTCTTCTGCTGTTGTAGCCCATCCGCCTCGAGGTTGAGCGTGTTGTGGCTTCACAAATGCTTTGCTGCATACCTCGGTTGTAACGAGTGGTTATTTCAGTCAAAGTTGCTCTTCTATCAGCTTGAATCAGTCGGCCCATTCTCCTCTGACCTCTAGCATCAACAAGGCATTTTCGCCCACAGGACTGCTGCATACTGGATATTTTTCCCTTTTCACACCATTCTTTGTAAATCCTAGAAATGGTTGTGCGTGAAAATCCCAGTAACTGAGCAGATTGTGAAATACTCAGACCGGCCCGTCTGGCACCAACAACCATGCCACGCTCAAAATTGCTTAAATCACCTTTAATTCCCATTCTGACAATCAGTTTGGAGTTCAGGAGATTGTCTTGACCAGGACCACACCCCTAAATACATTGAAGCAACTGCCATGTGATTGGTTGATTGGATAATTGCATTAATGAGAAATTGAACAGGTGCTCCTAATAATCCTTTAGGTGAGTGTATCTCGTAATAGAAGCTACTATGACACTTGGATGTCCTAGTGTATCATATGTTAATATGGATGGAGCTCTTCTGACTCTTTGAGTTCTTCTGGTCAGAGTCTCAGTCTTTGTACCATCTTGTAACATTTGAGTCTCCTCATTAACAACTTCATTTCTTGGAGTCTTTTCTCTCGTTTCACCTGTCTCATGTATCCCTGTTTCTCTTGTCAGCTCAGCAGACTCTGGTTGATTCCCTCCTTTGTCTGCTTCTGTGTCCTCTGTAACCTCTTGTCGTTCAGTCACCTCATCCCATATCATATCCAGGTCCAAGCTAAATGGTTCTGATATTTCTTCTTCTACTCCAATCCTGGTAGCTCAGGCAGATAAGTCATAGCACATCTCACTTTCTTCATCCTCAGAATCTGTGTACTCTTTCCCATGACAATCATCTGTTTTTTCTTCTCCTTTGTCCTTATTTTCTGGTGTCTCCGATAAAACCTTGCCTCTCTCTGACACACGGTTTCGAAGTTTATGAAGCCTCTTTCGTTTCTTTCGAAGGACTCTCATACCAGGTACAGGGTCAACATCAGGTGTCAGTTCCAGGCATGCATTTTGTCCAAGAGGCAGGATGTGATTTCGGTGGAGAATTTTGATAGGTCCATTTCCATCTTCTGGTTTCAACCGAAACACTGGTAAGTTTGACATCTGTTTGTCCACCACATAAGGATTTGAAGCCCAGCGGTCTGCTAACTTATGCTTCCCCTGCAACCCTAGGTTCCTTATCAAGACTCTGTCTCCAGGCAGCAGCTGTGAGAACCGAATCTTCTGGTCATACCTCCGTTTATTGCCTTCGTTCTGCTTGGCAGCAATGGACTCAGCAAGTTCATATGCAGCTTTTAACTCCTTTCTCATCTCAGTTACATACTTTAGGTAAGTTTCCTGCCATGTGTCATCGTTGGACGTCCCAAAACACAAATCCACTGGAAGCCTCGCCTCACGCCCGAACATAAGGTAATAGGGCGAAAACCCAGTGGCTTCATTTAAAGTGCAGTTGTAGGCATGGACAAGGTGTCCAATGTGCTGACTCCATTTCCTCTTATTGCTTGGCTCCAGAGTCCCGAGCATGTTTAACAAGGTCCTATTAAACCTCTCAGGCTGGGGGTCTCCTTGAGGATGGTAGGGCGTAGTTCTTGATTTTTCAATCCCAAGTGTGCCAAGTACCTCCTGTACAAGCCGACTTTCAAAATCTCACCCTTGTTCGCTGTGCATCCTCTTTGGCAATCCATAATGGACAAAGTACTTCTCTATCAACACCTTCGCCACAGTAGAGGCTCTTTGGTCTCTCGTTGGAAAAGCTTGGGCGTAGCGTGTATAGTGATCAGTGATAACCAGGACATTTTCTGTATTGCTTGAATCGGGTTCAATAGACAAAAAGTCCATACAAACAAGGTCTAGTGGTCCATCACTTTGCAAATGAAACAGTGGAGCAGCTTTCTTGGGTAGCGTCTTTCTCTTTATGCAA
This sequence comes from Abramis brama, assembly GCF_963993115.1. Lineage (NCBI taxonomy): Eukaryota > Metazoa > Chordata > Actinopteri > Cypriniformes > Leuciscidae > Abramis > Abramis brama. The sequence goes on along the minus strand of NC_139981.1, from coordinate 4,229,599 downwards.
CGGATACAGGACTTGCAGTAGACTTCCACATCTGATTTCATCCGTGGCCAGTAGAATCTATCTTTAATTAGGCCGTAGGTTTTGTCAAGGCCTAAATGACCACAGTCATCATGCAGAGATGTCATTACCATCTTCCTATACTCTTCTGGCAAAACTAGCTGAGAGCGAGATGGTTTTCCAGGAGGACTTGTGACTCGATACATGACTCCTTTTCATATCTTTAACCGATCCCACTCTCTCAACAACAGAGGGCAGGTTGGATGCTTTGTCTTGTCAACTCGTGTCAAATCTCCTTTGTTAAGAGCTGACCACATCTCGCCAATACCAGGACATTCTTGCTGAGCATTTGACAGCTCAGTAGAACTCAAAATGGGCATCGCCTTTACACTCAAGGTAGACATATTACAGTAGGCTTGCGGGACAGCATGTGAAGAGGGTCCCAATTGGTCAATTGCCCTACCAGGACATGGATTTCTACGTTTATTCACTTCAGCCATCTGGCACATGGCTCTCACACCAGCTGCAGATATGTCTTTCCACTCCTGTACTTGAGTCAGTGTAGGGGGTGGCCGACGAGAAAGAGCATCTGCATCAATGTTTTGAACCCCTGACCTGTACTTGAGACTGAAGTCATACGTAGACAATGCAGCAAGCCAGCGGTGACCTGTGGCATCCAGCTTGGCCGACGTCAGCACATAAGTCAATGGGTTGTTGTCTGTTCTCACTTCAAACTTCGTCCCATACAGGTAATCGTGCAGTTTGTCCACAACCGCCCACTTCAAAACCAAAAACTCTAATTTATGAGCAGGGTAATGTCGCTCAGATGGGGTTAGGCTTCTACTGACGAAAGCAACGGGTCTTAACCCTTCACCTTGATCCTGGTATAACACGCCCCCTAGCCCTTCTTGGTTGGCGTCCACATGTAACACATAGGGAAGCTGTGGGTTTGCAAAAACTAACACCGGAGCTTGAGTAAGCCTCTGCTTCAACTCTACAAAGGCTGCCTCACACTTGTCATCCCACCTACTACCAAAAGGCTCTGATGGGTTCAGGTAGAGGTTATCCCGTTTTCCCTTAGATTTCTTGGCAACTGGTGGGTAGCCGGACAACAGTTGGTTCAACGGATAGGCAACTTTGGAGTAATCTTTCACAAAGTGTCTATAGTACCCACAGAAGCCAAGAAATGACTGTAAAGCAGTCACAGTGTTTGGTCTGGGCCATGTGGTTACTGCTTCAGTCTTCTCTGGATCGGTAGACACTCCGTCTTGAGATATAATGTGCCCCACGTAAATCACTGATGGTCGACAAAACTGGCATTTATCCAGCGTATTGTAACGTGCGCGAGGGAGGGGGGATCTGTGGCGTGTGCACGACCTGTGATTGACAGTCAGATCTCACACCCCCCTGCGCTGATTGGACCCGATGATCCGGGAGCGGTGGATTTTTGCAAAACAAATAACACGCTCCAGGTGGAGTTAGAAGCTCGGGTTTTTTTCTAAAACCATCTTATTTATGTTGTTCTGTCGGATTATAGTGTCGATTTCACTGAATATGATCAAAAAAATGTTGCAGACGGCAGCTTTAACAGATTGATTAGTGAGCTTTTCCTATGTGATGAACCATCCTTAAAACATTTTGAAGAAAACACATCTTAACTGTTAAATTACCAGGGCACATCTGAACAGCGCAGAGATAATTAAATGATAAATCTTATTGCATATGCATTAAACACTTTATCAACCCAACAAAATACAATAACCCACATATTTCAGAAATAAGTGACTGATAGTGACTAATATTGGCTGATATTGATCAGGTCATTACATTATGTTAGGTGATGTGATGCTCTATTGAAATCAAATGTACTGTAAAACGTAGGTTACACTTTATTCCGATAGTCCACTTTAGACATTCTACTAATGCTGCCTTCTTGTGCATTCAGGAAATGTCCTTCCTCCCGCTTCTGAAGCTAAGATTACGAGCTCATCGCATTCAAGTTCTTTGTTGTCGGTAAGAATAGGAATCATGGACGACATCTGGCTTATTCTTGGGAAAATCTTAAAGCCATAGTTATATTTAGTGCTCCACATTCATTGACAACCATACAAACAATCACCGCGCTATAGTCATAGTCAGCTGAAGTATAGCTATAGTCAGCTTGCTGACAATTCTGGAATTTTGGTCAAATACAGGCAATTTTCTCTGTGTATGAAACATACAATATGCACCACAAAACATATCAACATGCTCACAAATGATTATTATGACCGCCGCTAGCGTAGCTAGCGAAAGCGGTCATATAGGGATTGTCAAAGTTTTTTTTTTTTTTTTTTTTCGTCATCTACTGAATTTTTCGTCAACGATACCAGGGACACCGAAACACCGGGGAACATGAAATTTGGTGGGCATGTAGCCCCACTAGACTTTTACGGAAAAATTTCGTTTGGTCCCCGGGGGCCACTCCCCCCCCCCGCGCTGGGCCCCCCCAAACCCAAAAAATGCAGTTTTTCCTAAATAACTACCTTAACCGTGGCACCGAGGATGAAGACATTTTTATGGTATGTTGGTCTTAAGGGCCCACATCAACCTAGCCCATAATTGATTGTCAAAGTTTTTTTTTTTTTTTTTTCGTCATCTACTGAATTTTTTCGTCAACGATACCAGGGACACCGAAACACCGGGGAACATGAAATTTGGTGGGCATGTAGCCCCACTAGACTTTTACGGAAAAATTTTGTTTGGTCCCCGGGGGCCACTCCCCCCCCGCGCTGGGCCCCCCCAAACCCAAAAAATGCAGTTTTTCCTAAATAACTACCTGAACCGTGGCACCGAGGATGAAGAAATTTTTATGGTATGTTGCTCTTAAGGGCCCACATCAACCTAGCCCATAATCACTCATTTGTGATTTGCGCCCCTCCCATAAAAAATGAAAATGCAATATTATTCTGCTTTAATCGCCCCTATCTTCAGTTGAGATGTTCAGAACTGCACCATATTTCATGTGTATGATTAACTTGACATCCTCTGGGGGTATGCTAAGTTTCGTAGAATTTCATCCATGGGGGGGTATAAAATAAATTCATTTATGTGCACATTTAGTGACTGTACACTCATCGGCCTGTAGATGGTGGTGTTGAGCGAAGGGTTGCTGGTTTAGGATGATACTGTCACTAAGGTTGCCAACTGTCCCGAATTAGGCGGGACGTCCCGCATTTTGGGCCTAATTTATTTGTCCCTTGCGTGACCTCCCGTGTCCCGTTTTTTGACAAGCTGATAAACCACTGACTGATACAACAGCAACAGCAGCAGTGCTGACCACGACACTTGAGAATGATCACCGACACCTGTCATCATCCAATCACAGCTTTTTTTAATCACTGTTTTGAGACAAATCATTGTTTGATTTGCAAACATCCTCTGCCGTCTGGTCGCTTCCGCTTCAAGCCGGACTCATCTTGCGCTAACGGTAATTTCCTTTCACTGTCCACGTTTTGATTTCGGCTAATCAATTTTGGCGAATGCAAACAACGTGATTATTGTTCATGAGGCTAACATCCAGCCAGGCAAGAAAACATGTAATCTACCTGAGGGAATAATATGCTCAAAAAACATTTCTGATTATTATTAATGTTTTAAAGCTTTTAGAAAGTACATAGAAAGCTTTTGTAACATTATCTTAACTGTCACTTTTGATTAATGTAATGCATCCTTGCTGAATAAAAGTAGGCAATTACTTTCTTTATTTTTTTTCCCAAAAAATAATCTTACTAACCCCAAACTTTTGAACTGTAAGCCTAGTGTATAATGTTAAAAAAGCTTTCTATTTTAGATAAATGCTGTTATTTTGAACTATGGTTTGTTTGTAATGTGACTTTTTTCATGTATGACTTTAAAATTATTTTTAGAATTAAATACATAAATAGGTTAAGCAATACAAATGTGTTTATGTCTGATAACCTTTTAAACACAAACTTAACTGCAGACACTGAAATGACGTACACTGTGTGATACAGTACAAATATTTTGAGTGTCCCTCATTTTCCTATAAATAACCACGATTGTCCCGCATTTTCCTTTTCTGAAGTTGGCAACCCTAACTGTCACACACACACATGCAGGAATACAAACAAACGCAAGCATGCACACACACTGACATCCACACGCACAGACACACACCCATACACACACGCATACAAATCCACATGCACAGACACACACACAAACACACACGCGCACACACATGTACGCACGCATACATACACGCACAGACACACACAGACACACACATACACAAACACACACACATACACACACACACAGACAGACATGCACATACTACTACTTTTTTTAGGTATATACATAAACACGCAATACAGCCAAATTGCTCCACGTCATTTCTTTTTCTGGAAAGCCAGTGCAGGCCTGAGCGGCGGTCATATTTTGTACCGCCATGCGGTACATCTAGTTCATATATGTAAATATGCACTATTTGGTAACACTTTATTTTACAGTGACCTTGTTACATATGTAGCACCCCCTATTTGCCTTTCTTGTAATTAAGTAGGATAAGCAGCGCTCCAGATTCAGTAACTATATGCCTACAGATGTTGAAGTTAGGCCCCTCTGGTGTCACTAAATGAATTAATGTTCTTGTAGAAAATTATAATAATAATCTATAGGCTACTCAATTATGCTTAAAATGACTGCTATAACCTCTTCTGAAAGAATAAAAGTCTTTGAAAGTGACCAAATGTAACATTTGTATAAAATAAAATTAAATCAAATTAGTTCATATAACAAAGTAAACAGTGTGTGAGTAATTCACACAGTAAATTTTTATCTCAATTTACAACTAGACACAATATCACACCCAACAGACAATAGGCTATATTATATGTCAAAATAAATGAATGTGTTTGTCACACTTCCACTACAGATAAACTGATCACAATAAATCACAGTTCCCTTTCGTTCGGGAACTCCTACGTCTCGTCGGAGGAGTTTCCAACGAATTGGAATCACGCTAGAGAGACCAATTGCCTTCGAGTGAAATAAAACGAGCCAATGAACATTGGCATGCAACATTTGCATTCCGCAGCCCGCCTACGAGAGCGGGTATAAAGGCGGAAGCAAGCGCATACACAAATGCTTTTAGCTTCGGAGCCGACCGGTTGTGTCCTTTCTGAGTGAATGAGCTTTAAGATTGTATCTATCTTACGCTCTACGAGTCTGCTGTTTCGGGAAGGGATCTCTCTGTGTTGGTGAGATGGCGTTTCAGCGACCGCGCGATTTCCTGTCTGCCGGCTGCGTCTACACACTGTTAATTCAAAAGCTGTTTTCACAGCTGGTAAACGGTTGAGTGCGCACAGCGGGCTTGTAGTTTCCCTGCTGTGTTGCCGCGTTGGGTCCCTGTGTGCTTCAGCACAATAAAGAGAGTACTTTCTTCCTGAAAGAGCAACACGAGTGAAGATCACGTCCTTTTCAGGATGACGTTTCACTCGTGTGTTTCTGGATGCGATCGTTTCCTGTCCTCATTTGACGGCCACGTTCATTGTTTCACATGCCTAATCTGTGTGTGAGACTACGTTCGTGGGTGGTTCATGTTCTCTCAGGAGTGCATGACCACGTCGGCACGTTGTTCGTCTCCCCTTTTTAAAGGCTCGAGCCGCTCAGCATGCTGTGTGCCGCCAAGCGCCGGTTGACAGTGCGGGTTGTCACGGCAACCCAGTGCGCGTCATTCGGCGCTCAAGATGCGCGAAGATCAAGACTCGCGTGCCTCTATGAGGTGAGTCCCTTTGCTTATTTCCCGATCTAGTTTCTCTTCTGGTGCTCCAGAAGAGGGCTACTTTGGCAAATAACATTGGTGATCTGAGGGTTACAGTGAGCACGAACCACTCACTCCTCTAGCGCATCGCAAACATGCTGAGACTGTGTTCGTGGGTGGTTTGTGCTCTCTACATGAGAGCATGACCACGTCGGCACGTTGTTCGTCCTGCCTGAGGGCTTGAACGCTCAGCGTGCCGTGTGTCATCGAGGCGATGGCCACGTTCACTGTCTTGCATGCCTGGTTGACGGCTAATCAGTGTGTTGAGACTGCGTTCATGGGTGGTTCATGTTCTCTCATGAGTGCATGACCACGTCGGCACGTTGTTCGTCTCCCCTTTCTCGTAAAGGCTTGAGCCGCTCAGCATGCCGTGTGCCGACGAGGCTTTGAATGGGATTTTGGTCCTTCTCATGAGGGACCAAGCATTTCATTCGGGGCCCCAGGGGAGGACAGATGTCGATCGCTACATCGGAGAGAGGGCTGTTATACTCTGAAAATGATGCTGAGTTCCTACTGTAATGGTGTGTTCTCATGCTGAAGATTCAGACTTGACAGCCACACTTCCTGGGTCTAAAGTGCCTGGATGCGTGTGAAAAATTTTGGCAGTATGGAAGCATTTTGGTGCCAATATGGCAAGCCAAACATGCCTAAATCTGCAGAAGTTTTTCCTCTCTCACTACCCCTGCACATTCAGTGCACGTGGGTAGTTCTGATTCGGGGGGGAGCTGCGCTTAGTGACTGACCGTGATTAGTCACAGCGCCGGCCCTCGGTCAGACGATGTCCACACTGGTGGTCCAGAAGCGCCTCAAAACCAGCCCGCTCGGAGTTTGTTTCCCCCCCAACAAAGGGAAGGGAAACGACCCTGAGAGGAGCGACCCGGAGTATGTGATGTCTGCTCTTCGGGAGTGCGTGTCATCACCACTCCTTCCCCTGGAGGAGGGCCGGGTGGAGAATTTCGTTTCTGTTCCGCCGCTGGTTATTCAGTCAGCGGTACCCAAAGTTTGAGCAGTCCACTTCCTCTGAGTCACTCACGGGCCCCAGCGCTCAGATGACAGTGAGGGCTACGGCCTTGTCACTCTCGTCTCTCGCTGGGCTAGGAGGCAGAAACCAGGACTCATTGCCCCCGGGCCTCGCTCCTCGTTTCCCCTCATGGTCGAATGGTCGAGACTGGTAGTTCAGGACGACGCTCAGTTGCCTCGCCGCTCCCAGTCTCCTCCGTCCAAGAGGGCCAGGATGACAGTGCGCGCCGCAGTATTGCCTCGCCGCTCTCATTCCCCTCATTCCAGTGCTCAGATGACAGTGATGCCGCCTTGGCCTCATCACTCTCATCTCCCACTGGGCAGGGAGGTGCGGATACTTGGACTCGATCCCCTCGGGTGTCGTTCCTTGTTTCCCCTCCCTCCTTCGCCTTGCGGCAACGAACAGCCGAACGCCTCCGTGCCTTCCCTGTCAATTGCCCCCGCGTGGAAGCAGGTTGGTGCTGCATGTCACACCCAGACTCCACTTCCGGCCGCATCAGGGCCTCCGGAGTCGAGTCCCTGCCTTCCACCTCGCTGCCCCACCCCGGGTACGCCGGTGGTCCGGGTCAGCTCACTGGTACGGTTCTTTGAAGCCTGGATAGCGCTCCCAGGCCGTCCCGGCGGCTCGCCCGTACCATCCGGCTCGGCAATGCAATTCAGTTTGCTCGCCGGCCTCCCAGGTTCAGGGGCGTCCACTTTACCCGTGTGCGGTCAGAGGATGCCCCTGTCTTGCGGAAAGAGATCGACGTCCTGCTGGCGAAGGACGCAATCGAGCCGGTCCCTCCAGCCGAGATGAGGTCTGGGTTCTACAGCCCTTACTTCATTGTACCCAAGAAAGGCGGTGGGTTACAGCCAATCCTGGACCTGCGAGTTTTGAATCGGGCCCTTCACAAGCTCCCGTTCAAAATGCTTACGCAGAAATGCATCTTCTAATGCATCCGTCCCCGGGATTGGTTTGCAGCGATCGACCTGAAGGACGCGTACTTTCATGTCTCGATTCTTCCTCGTCACAGAACGGTTTGCGTTTGAGGGTCGGGCATATCAGTACAAAGTCCTACCCTTCGGACTGGCCCTGTCCCCCCGTGTCTTCACGAAAGTCGCGGAGGCGGCCATTGTTCCCATGAGAGAACGTGGCATTCGCATTCTCAACTATCTCGACGACTGGCTTATAATAGCTCACTCGCGAGACCTGTTGTGCGAACACAGGGATATGGTGCTTCAGCATCTCAGTCGGTTGGGACTTCAGGTCAACTGGGACAAGAGCAAACTCTGCCCTACGCAGAGGATCTCTTATCTCGGTATGGAGCTGGACTCGGTCGGCCAGACTGCGCGCCTCACGGAGGAGCGCGTCCAGTCAGTGCTCAACTGCCTCAAGTCCTTTCAAGGCAGGTCAGCGGTCCCACTGAAACAATTTCAGAGGCTCCTGGGGCATATGGCAGGCACGATCGAGTCCCGAGATGGGCGTGGCAGAGCGGCACGTTCCGGGTGAGTATCACTCCGCACTGTCGCCAAACTTTCAGTCCTTGGTCGGACCCTGCATTTCTATGGGCCGGAGTGCCTCTAGTCCAGGTGTCCAGGCATGCTGTGGTCTTCACAGATGCCTCTGCCAACGGCTGGGGGGCCACGTACAACGGGCATGCAGTTTCGGGTCTGTGGACGGGGCCCCAACTGCATTGGCACATCAACTGCCTAGAGTTGCAAGCAGTACGCCTAGCTTTGTGTCGCCTCAAGGGGTTTCTCAAGCACAAGCACGTACTGGTCCATACGGACAGCACTGCGACCGTTGCGTACATCAACCATCAAGGTGGTCTACGCTCGCGTCGTATGTCGTGACTCGCCCGCCATCTCCTCCTTTGGAGTCAGAAGCATCTGAGGTCGCTTCGAGCCATTCATATCCCTGGTGCGCTCAATCGTGCGGCCGACGAGCTCTCACGACAACCGCCACTTCCGGGAGAATGGTGACTCCATCCCCAGGTGGTCCAGCTGATATGGGGGATCTTCGGAGCCGCTCAGATAGATCTGTTTGCCTCTCCGGATACGACCCATTGCCAGTTGTTTTATTCCCTGACCGAAGGAACACTTGGCACGGATGCACTGGCGCACAGCTGGCCCCAGGATCTGCGCAAATATGCGTTTCCCCCAGTGAGCCTTCTCGCACAGACACTGTGCAAAGTCAGGGAGGACGAGGAACAGGTCCTGCTAGTTGCGCCGTATTGGCCCAACCGGACTTGGTTTGCAGAACTCATGCTCCTCGCGACAGCCCCTCCTTGGCCCATTCCTCTGAGGAAAGACCTTCTCCGGGGCACTCTATGGCACCCGCATCCAGACCTCTGGAAACTTCATGTCTGGTCCCTGGACGGGACGCGGAGGTTCTAGGTGGCCTACCACAGGCTGTGGAAGACACCATCACTTCCGCTAGAGCCCCCTCTACAAGGCGCCTCTATGCGTTGAAGTGGAACCTATTCGTCGATTGGTGCTCTTCCCGCCGGGAAGACCCCCGAACTTGCCCGATCAGTGTCGTGCTTTCATTCCTGCAAGATGAGTTGGAGCGAAGGCTGTCTCCCTCCACCCTCAAAGTGTATGTTGCCGCAATAGCCGCACATCACGATGCAGTAGAAGGTAAGTCCTTGGGAAAGCATGACCTGGTCCTCAGGTTCCTCAGGGGTGCTAGGAGATTGAATCCTCCTTGTAATCAGCACCCCGTACCCTCTTGGGATCTGACTTTAGTGCTCAGAGCACTCCAGAATCCACCTTTGAGCCCTTGCATGCAGTCGATTTAAATATCCTGTCAATGAAGACAGCTCTCCTGCTCGCTTTGACGTCCATCAAGAGGGTAGGGGACCTGCAGGCATTTTCGGTCGACGAATCGTGCCTAGAGTTCGCGCTGGATTTCTCTCACGTTGTTCTGAGACCCCGGCCCGGATATGTGCCCAAGGTTCCTACCACTCCGTTTAGAGATCAGGTAGTGAACCTGCAAGCGCTGCCCCCGGAGGTGGCAGACCCAGCCCTGGCTTTGCTCTGTCCTGTTCGCGCTCTGCGCTGTTACATTGACAGGACGCAAAGCTTAGGACCTCAGACCAGCTCTTTGTCTGTTACGGAGGCCAGCAGAAGGGGAAGGCTGTCTCCAAGCAGAGGTTAGCCCACTGGCTAGTGGATGCTATCGTCCGGGCTTATGAGTCCCAGGACGTGCCTTGTCCACCTAGGTTGAGGGCACACTCTACTAGGAGTGTTGCCTCCTCCTGGGCTTTGGATCAAGGCGCCTCGCTGACAGATATTTGTAGAGCTGCGGGCTGGGCGACACCTAACACGTTCGCTAGGTTTTATAGCCATCGTGTAGAACCTGTTTCCTCCCGTGTACTCGCTTCGGCCAGTAGCGCGAGGAATTAGGTTAGTGTCGGCTTGCTACGCCATTCTCGCCCCATGGGCCAGATACGTGCGTTATTCTGCTCCATTGGTTACCCAACAAACGGCTAACCTCGTGAGTTCCTCCATCACCCCCTCCGGCGACAGGCGAGGCGGATCGCCGGTCGCCAGGCCTTTCCTCTATGTTGAGCTGAGTTTAGGCTGGGTCCTATGTAGTGGTCCATACGGCGACCCCATAGGTGTTTTCCACGTTAGGTTACCCTCCGGGTTAGCCAGTGTCTTCCCCTTGACAGATTCTATCTGTCGTCTCTGCTGAGTACGCTCCCACCCTCCGGGCTGGGACTACCTCAGAGACTGCCATGTGTTCACTACCCTACGGGCTAGTGCACATGTGTTTTCCTAGTGCCTCCCTTCGGGCAGGCTTGGGCTCCGCAGCGTTCCCTTCTACATCTTGGGCACGCTTTCCCAGTGTTATCCAATGTCCACTGAGCGGGTCTTGCGGAACAGCAGTGTGACTCTTCCCAACTAAGCTTCCGCACATAAGAGATAAGTTTCAAGAAACTGCTGCTGAAGCTTAGGCAGGGCGCTGGAAGGGGCCAGCATCATGGCATTTTATTAGGGATCCCAATTCGTTGGAAACTCCTCCGACGAGACGTAGGAGTTTCCGAACGAAAGGGAATGTCTCGGTTACGTATGGTAACCCTCGTTCCCTGAGTAGGGAACGGAGACGTCTCGTCCCGTCGCCATGCTGCTGTACCTTCGCGGAGGACTGGACACCGTTCGGCTCCTCAGCGAAAAGCGTTTGTGTATGCGCTTGCTTCCGCCTTTATACCCACTCTCGTAGGCGGGCTGCGGAATGCAAATGTTGCATGCCAATGTTCATTGGCTCGTTTTATTTCACTCGAAGGCAATTGGTCTCTCTAGCGTGATCCCAATTCGTTGGAAACTCCTCCGACGAGACGTCTCCGTTCCCTACTCAGGGAACGAGGGTTACCATACGTAACTGAGACTTTTTTTAAGTGCACTGAAATACCACATTAAAAATGATAACGAAAAACACGAGAGTGAACCTCATTGGTTCTTGCTGAAGCTCAAACGTGCTGTGTAACACGAGAGTGAACCTCATTGGTTCTTGCTGAAGCTCAAACGTGCTGCGTAACACGAGAATGAACCTCATTGGTTCTTGCTGAAGCTCAAACATTATGCCTAACACGAGAATGAATCTTAATGGTTCTCGCACATCAAGTGAACCTTTGAGCTTCTGTTTAACTGATGTGAGTTGATGAATATTTATATGTGAAATAAAAGCCTAAATTCAATCTATTTATCAAATGAAGTGATCATGTCTCTTCAGAAAATTTAGACTAAACTGCTCAATTCATATGGATTAGTTTTACAATCTCTTTATGAACTTTAAGTATTGAAGTGGTAGATGTGTAGCTGTTAATGGAAGGACAGAAATCTCTCAGATTTCATCAAACACATCTTCATTTGTGTTCCGAAGATGAATGAAAGTCTTACGGGTTTGGAACGACATGAGGAAGAGTAATTAATGAGTAAAGAAATCTCTTTAAAGTGACTTTGAATCTTAAGGATCGTATGTTTAGCTTCTTGATTTAGTCTTTGTAGCCAGATTTATTTATTATCATTTCTTATATAGTCTTACCAACATATTCTTGCCAAGAAGTGCCCACTTAGACAGGAAGAGACCATCTGATGTAAAGTACATGTTAAGTGACCAGCCTCAGTTCATTTTGTTTTTGTCTATTAATGCAGTCCCTCCACTAGAGGGAGCCTTCAAACTGCTAAAATGTGCAACCAGAGGCTGTTCTATTTGAATGGAAATCAATAGAGAAGCGCCATATTTCATTTTTGTCAGGAATGAAAATGTGGCTGTGATGTATAGAAATTTCAGGAAAAACTCTAAAATAATAAACTTTTATTATAGAAGTTAATAGTTCAAACAATCAAGGGATTATGGAAATGTGTGTAAACTTGGTGATTAGAATTTCTGTCCATCCATGACTAATGACTCGCAGGTGATATCTCACAGAAAGAAATCAAAGCAGCATATACAGTTCTGCTTATGAATATTTAGTTAGTTGTAGGTGGAGTGAAACCTGCAGTTTCCCAATTCTACAGTCTTCCTTCAGTCATTGTTGTGTGCTTTTTTTCTTCTCCATTTGTTTGTAGGAATTTCTGTAAGTCGCGTCTCAAAGGTCCATCAGTCTCTCTTGACGAGTGGCAGAAAAGAAACCGCCTTGCCTATCGACGCTTTGTTAATGTGCCAGACATTTTCCGCATAAGCCCAATGCTCTGATTTATTTATTTGTTTTTATTGTTATATATATTTGTTGTCATTTCATATATTTGCTCTTTGTCATTGTTATAAAGAGGATCATTGGTTCATGCTGCTGGTTAGTTGCTCACTGAGAAGTCTAATCTGCTGATCATTTTGCTTTGTCGAGGGAAAACATTTATTTAGCTTTTCTGTGAAGAATTGCAATTCCATTTTTTTAGGCATATAAATGGGCACATAGATTTTATATTTTGTAAGCAGGAAAATGTCCTTCCTTAGAGAAACTGATGTTCGACTGAATGTTGTGATCTTTTGATTGGTTTTGTTCATTTGTTACATTGCTTACAGTTTTATAACCTTTATACATTTAAATATAAAAAAAATACTTTATTTGTCTGTCTGTCTCTCGATCTCTCTCTTAGCATTATTCCTGCTCATTTGCAGGGTCCGCTTTACACACGCAATTCAAATCTATAAACACTGGTAAATGTAAAATATAAATCTTATCTATAAATCAATGCTTCTGATAGTCAATGACATGATCATTTCAATTGATTTAGATTTTTTGGTCCTTTTTGTTCTTAAAGTTACTTTCTAAGTCAGACATTTCTGAATGTTTATCATTTATTTTTAAAAACTCAAAGTCATGCAAGCTATTTATCAACAGAACTGTTAGCAATACAAGCTTAACTTTTTGTTCTTTTTTCTTTGGTTTATAATCCGTTTCCTGTACAGGTCATAAGTAAAAATGATCGTAATATAAAAGAAAAAAATGGAAATAAAATGTGTGGGAATGTCAAAAATATCAAGTGAATGTCAAAAATATCACTTCAGTTCCCGTTTGTTTTCAGTCTGCCTTTACAAACGAGTAAATCTATAGATGCCATACAGCATTCATTGGGAAAAAGGCATGTTTCTGCTTTGAAAAACACACATCTGGCATCAACAATCATTCCAATATAGAAGTCCCAATTTATACACTATATATATATATATATATATATATATATATATACATTCATATTTATTTTAGTCAATTTAATAGATTAATATATCTAGCTATTTAAAAAAAAAAAGTTTTAATTCATTTATCTGTTTTAATCTAATTTATAACATTGTGACGCATATGCATACTATAATGAAATATTTGTGAATTGTGATATGTACTTGTGATGCTTTTTTTGTCAGAATTACTTTTGCATGTGTTTAATGGTGTAACTACGGTATTTACCAGCAGGGGCTTAATTGTTGATGCAAACCTGACAAAGAACGCGTAAAGTAATTACTACCAGAGCTTCTCAGTGATTATAGTCCCGTCCGAATGTGCCATCTCAGTAATCATTACGGACAATGTAGGTAAAGATTACAGCGACTTTTACCTTCTGTAAAAAGGTCCGGAAAAAATTACCTCAGGTAAAAGTTTTCCACGTTTTTTTAAGTATGGAGGTGCTTGAAAAAGCATTCATTTCGGATCTAGGCGGTGGGACAAGTCTGTGGCAAAACTCAAGTTTTTTTTCCACATAGCCTAAGTTACCATTCAGATCAAAAAGAAGGCCGAAAGCACTTGTCCGAGGCACGAAACTTATTTTAGCTTTAGCAGAGAATGGCTTTAGTTAAGTGCCTATTACCAACAGAATCCAATCAGAATCGTATTAATTTAATTAATAAATCTTTCGACCAGAACTAATATAAATCTATGGTGTCCCCAGAATGTGTCTGTGGAATTTCAGCTCAAAATACCCCCTAGATAATTTATTATAGCTTGTCAAATTTGCCCCTTTTTGGGTGCGAGAAAGAATGCTCCGTTTTTGTGCGTGTCCCTTTAAATGCAAATGAGCTGCTGCTCCACCCCCGTTCAGAAGAGGCCGATCCTTTACATGAGCTTTGGATGCTTCGGCAAAAACAAAACGCGAATAATGTCACTCATCCAGAATCTCAGAAATAACCAGTAGCAGTGCAGCCTTATGGGTCCGTGTACTTTTTGTTCATTTAATTTCCTGTTTGGAATGGAACAACGAGAAATGAAAACCAGCTCGTTTATTTGTTTTTTAGTTTAGTTTAAAAAACGAAAAATTAGATTTTCATTTTTCGTTTGTGGTTTACAAATCGGTTTATGGGTTCAATATTTAATTTGCATATGTGGGCGGTGCTGAAACGGCCCTTTCATCTGATTGGTCAAAACGCTCCGCCTTCAGTAAACTGAGCTTTTCTTTCTGTCAGGCAGAATAACAGTCAGTATGAGTGCGGCACTGACAAATGCACTTTAATAAAATAATGTCTGAAACCAACACTCACTGTTACTATGCACAATATTTGAAGAAGAAATATGTTTGCCTGTCACGTAATTCGTGCTGCTGCAAGCAACCCCAATAATGTGAGCCATAGCCTATGACCGATTATTTTAGCATAATGTATTTCCCATTGATAAATACAGTGCAAATAGATCCGTCTTTTTGGATAAAAGGGAAGTGGAAATAAAAATCAATAATAGGCTGAACTGTACCATGATAATATGTCCGTAATATTAGATGTCCGTAGATGACATACCCATAACTGTTACATTAGAGTTAGGGGATAACACAGTTTGTACAGTATTGAAATCATTATGTCTAAAGTTCCCATTAAACATGAAAACCCACCAACCCAATGGGAATATATCCTTATTGTGTAAAACATCCAGAGGTGGACAGTAACAAAGTACATTTACTTGAGTACTGTACTTAAGTACACTTTCTGAGTATCTGTACTTTACTTGATTTTACTGTACTTGAAACTGATTTTAATTTTCAACGTTGGGTTTGGTCTTCTAAATAAGAATTTTGCCCTTGTTTTGGTGCACACTAGCTTATAGATAACAGTAAGGCAAACATATTCATACTAAAAGCCAAAAAACATTAAATCCCACTACTGGAACTGTGTTCTAGAAATAAATTTGATATTGATATGAGGGTTGAAAGGCAGGCATAGATTCAGAGGCATAAGGTATAGCCTACTGTAAGTAATACACACAACAATGCAACAATAATAAAAATAAAAAAATGCATTGACATTTACTTTTGATACTTAAGTAGCCTACTTTTAAAAACGATTACTTCTGTAGGCTACTTTTACTTAAGTAAAAATCGGTCTTTACAACTTTTACTTGTAACCGAGTAATATTTGACCAGTATATCTGTACTTTCACTCAAGTAAGGAAGTTGTGTACTTTGTCTTTGTCCACCTCTGAAAACATCTGTTCATAATCTGTGATTACACAATTCCAATATGAATAGCCCCAGGAGGCGTCTGGAATAACTCTGCACTGATCAATCCGCAATTTTAAGACAGCTAATTTTACAATAGGCGCATATTCAGAATGTCCTTCTCGTTTAACGCCAACGACCGCACAAATGGACCTCCTTTGTGAAATATAGCAGACCACCGTTTTAAATAACAGTTTAAAAAAGGTGGTCTGCTATTTTTCACAAAGGAAGCTCAGTCAGTCAGATAGAGTGATAGATAGATAGATAGATAGATAGATAGATAGATAGATAGATAGATAGATAGATAGATAGATAGATAGATAGATAGATAGATAGATAGATAGATTAAAAGAGATTTTTAAACATCTTGTGTGGAGAAAATATTGTTTGTTCTGGGCAGTGTGGCAAAGCCATGGCAAAAAGCAGGATAACTTGTAGCTATAGACTACTTGAAAGGAAAACAAATTTGCCAAGTAAAAACAGTGTTTGTGTTGTCGAATCATTTTTTTTTTTTTTTCTAGTGGGCTACATCTTAAAATATAGAGCTCATGACAAATAAAAGTTCCAGATGAACAAACATTAAATGCAAAAACCTGTGTGAATAACAATATGTTAAAATAAACTAGAGAGTGGATACACAGATATGGCCTATTTATGAATGAAATTCATGCATTTATTTGTCATTTAAACAGATGCAAACAGGGAAAGAGAGTAGAAAACACTTATTATCCTGTCGCCCCCTTTAGTGGACAGCATTAAGTATTACATTAAGTATTACGGCCTTCACTGCTCAGATAACGCAAGTCAAGGGGAAAGAAAGTCTGACCAGTTAGAAAATATACAAGCGAGTCAGACCAGTCTGAAGGTCTGAGCTGAATTTGGTGAAGCATTAAAGTTCTAGGCGGAGTCATAATGTTCAAATATGCTGGCTTTCTTAAGCCAATATAATAAAGAAAACTCAGTATGTAATAAAATTGTATTAGTTTTATAATAAAACTAATAACATTTTAAAGGTAGCCTATGCCGTGCTCTTCAACTTACATGATTTTAATTAATCCCAAACCTGGTAATTTTGTCAGTATTAATGTACATTCACTGATTCTAGCTTCTCTCTTTTCTGTCTCTTTCTTTTCATGTGAACTGAGTAGGCTACACATGCTTACATTCATAAATATAAATTTTATTTCTATTCAATTTTCAAAATTATTTATAGCCTATATAAAAGACGAGAGTGGTACAGTTCAGCCTATTATTGATTTTTATTTCCACTTCCCTTTTATCCAAAAAGACGGATCTATTTGCACTGTATTTATCAATGGGAAATACATTATGCTAAAATAATCGGTCATAGGCTATGGCTCACATTATTGGGGTTGCTTGCAGCAGCACGAATTACGTGACCAGCAACATATTTCTTCTTCAAATATTGTGCATAGTAACAGTGAGTGTTGGTTTCAGACATTATTTTATTAAAGTGTATTTGTCAGTGCCGCACTCATACTGACTGTTAGTCTGCCTGACAGAAAGAAAAGCTCGTAGCTTACTGAAGGCGGAGCGTTTTGACCAATCAGATGAAAGAGGCGTTTCAGCACCGCTCACATGTGCAAATGAAATATTGAACCCATAAACCGATTTGTAAACCACAAACGAAAAATGAAAAATCGAGCCAAAATCTCATTTTTCGTTTTTTAAACTAAACTAAAAAACGAATAAACGAGCTGGTTTTTCTTCCAATATTTTACATTGGACATCAAGTGGTGACCCAGCATAGTTCCAAACTGTTTATCATACAAAACTAAACAAGAATCTCCTTAAACTCCATAAAGATGAATCGACCCTATCAGAACAAACTTGATGACCCACCCGTTGAGAACTAACAATATAAATAAAACACTGTTAAAGATGGAACGTGTCTATATGTGTTTATCTGTATACAGACTGCATTAGTCAAGGTTCATGTTGTTAGGACGAGCAGCTGGGATCTGAAGCCAGAATTCTGTCTTGTGTTCTTGCTGACGGACCACAGACTGAGAGGAAATGTCCACAGATATAGGTACTGTCTGGAACAGGCCATGATGGGATCAAATGATCTGCTTTTAATGTGCACTCAGTGTGGATTCAGCATCACATTAAAAGCAAAAGAGTACACAATCATTTGGACTACTTTAATGGTGATTTGTGTATGTGTGTGTGTGTGTGTAGTGTGTGTGCATTTTAATCATTTTAGAGCTTATTCAATAGCAAAAATAACCATGTACATTCATGGAACGACCTGTGGGTGAATAAATGATGAAACGTTTTCCTTTTTGGTGAACTATTCCTTTAGCATTGTTAAACGCACTGATAGAAATATTAAATTCAATTAAATTAACTATGAGCTAAAGGAAGGAACAAACATGAAGCTGTAAGCACCTGCAATTATCCAAACGTTGAATGTGAACACCTTGCATTCAAGCGTTTTGATGGTGAAGATAAACAAATGATGAATCTTATCGTGCATGTGTGGGTCTGCATATGCATGTCTTGAAAGTCATCTTCTCCTAAAATGGAAATTGTGGTGTTGAGGAGTGGCTTGAAAAGTTTCTATAAGAAGTTTCAGATTTTTAGTTTCTCATTCAGTTTAGACTCGTCCCTTCGGTGCCTGGGTTCTGTGTAAGTTCACCTGTTTACTCTCTTCTTTTATTATATTTAGAGCACAGAGCGGTTTGCACTGAGGTAATCTGAATATAATCCATGCAAAGGCATTATGATGATACTATGAGTGAGTATTTTAGCTTGTAGAGATGCCTGAAATGTTTCAAAGAAAAATTTCACAGAAAAGATCACTGGGTTTTTCATGTTTGTTTTATAAACAAAAGTTCAAATTGCATCTTATGTATAGATTTTATTTGGTTTTTATTCAAGCCTCTTTTTGTGGGTTCAGATCTCTCATGTTCACTAGCCAGTATTTTCATAGACTCAGGCATGATCCTAAATGCATTAGGAAAGTAGCATGCTGGCACACACAATCCTTGCTAAAACTGGAAACACATTTGCTGCTACTGTTATTGTTAGTGGCTTGGAATGAAAATGAATTTGAAATATTAGAATTGTTTTTGAATGTATTCAGATGTGTGTAATTGTGATGCTTGCCTGTTGAATAGCAATTCAAATGTTTGGTTATTTCAAGAAAAGATTATATGAAGAGTTCAGATGCAAAAGCCTCTTAGTGCCATCTGAAATTTTCTTCTAGAATCATCATTATTATCAAGCTTGCATATATAAGTTCAGTAATTTCACTTATTTTAATTGTCATTTAAGTGAAATTACTGAACTTAAATATACGAGCTTGATAAAAATTATCATAGAAAATTTCAGATGGCACTTAGAGGCTTTTGCATCTGAACTCTTCATATCAAGGTCAGGTTTATGTTGTCATAAAAATATTGATGCTTCTGTTTATGAAATGCTATGCAGTATACCAAGTCTATATATGACATTTAAGTATATGAAATGTAATATTGAATTGAATAATTCCTATAATTGTTTAAAATTATAATTTAAATATGATTGTCATGGTATTTAGCTGTCAGATGTTCAAGCTCTGCTTCGCATCGAGGTCCTTATATAATTATTAGAGCAAAAATTATTCAGATATATATTAATAGCATAATTTCTCAGAATTATGTTCTAATCTTAGTGACTTTTGTTTTTGATCAGTTGTAATATTAGTTGTAATGCACACACATACACACAATTACTGAACAATTGTATTATACATATTTTGTATATTCAGATTCAAACAATAACAATCAATATATGACCTCTTGATACAACATTTTAACAAAAGATCGGATCAAGACAGTACTTGTGTCCTCGTACAAAATACTCATGCATGTTAATAAAACTAATCATTTTCTCAAAACTGATAAAATATTTAGTATAGGGCTGCAACTAACGATTATTGTAATAGTCGATTAATCTGTCGATTATTTTTTTCGATGAATCGGATAAAAAAAAAAAAACATTAATTTCCAACCCTTTATTCAAAAACAGAACTGACAGTGCAAATTCACAGTGCAAAGTTCACAAACAGGTTGCTCCTTGAACATCCCTGAGCTGTTAAAGTAAAAAAAAAAAACACAAAAGACATACACATACTTTAAAAATATATAGGCTTTTTTTTTAAATAAAGTGCACAAAAAGATGTATTTTTTGTTTAAAGGGACCTGAGCTGTCAGAACAATAAATAATTAATAAAAAAATAAAGAAAAATACCAATCAGAAAACTTAACAGGATTTGTTTGAACATCAGAACTTGTTCTCTACACTACACTCACAGACGCACACACTGGCAAACTCTCACTCACAGATGCACACACTCACAAACATGGTTTTTGGGTTTTTGTCAAAGATGTTATAATCTTTAACAAAATGTTTGACATTATTTGACAAGCGCATGCACACAAAAGACGCGCAGTCGGATAATAGTTAATAATAATAGCAATAATAATAATAATAATGATAACAGAAGATAATATCTCTAGTCTATCCTAATATTAATTATAAATACAATGGATTGACCACCTGGTATGGTGTATAAGGTATTTTGCAGCTCATCCTTTCCGAGCATATAGTGAAGTTTCATTCAAGTGAGTCATTTAGAGTAAAGAATGAAAAATTCAGTGCTGCAAATTGTGGAAAAAATATTCTCCTTGTAGTGGTACTTGGGACAGACAAGAAAGTGTTTTCATCTTCTGTCTATCTGATTCAAATCACAGTCTGCTAATTCAGTGGTAAGAATTTAATTGTTGGTTTTATTTATATTGTTGTTCATTTATCGAACTTCCATGCCTCTTATATAGTAATTATATATTACTATGTGTATGTACCAATTTTACACTCGGTCTCTCTCTCGCGCAGTGTCGCTCGCGGACTCTCGGACACACTCGGTCTCTCTCGCGCACTGTCGAGCGCGCTCTCGGATACACTCGGTCTCTCTCGCGCAGTGTCGCTCGCTCGCGGAGTTCGCTTCGCTTTTGTCCAGTCCGGCGCCTCGGATCCGCTCCGAGCTCAACTCAACGAACGAACCCCCCCTCACTGCCAAAGGTCCAGAATTTAAGGCGTTTTTTTTTCTTTTCTTTTTTTTTTCATGTGATTATTTTCATCATTGTTTTAATCAATGCTTGTGACAAATATTCTGGGTTGCTATTTCAAATTAATATGATTATTGTAGCTGGACGTGTGTGTGTACCGCGCGTGCAGTTCAGAGAGAGTTCTCGCAATGAGCTTTTCAAAGCAACGGTGAAGAAGCATCGCCTCTGAATGAGGGCGGGGGGAATTCTCGCTAATTGGGCTTAAGCCCCGAATGTTTTGTCAAAAGCCCCGAATCTTTTAGGTTTTTTAAAATAACTTCAACTTTGTTTAATTTCCTCTCAGTCTTTCTGACTGGAGCGGCAAAAAATTAAACACAAGCTCCATTACCGTGCGTGGTGGCGGACGGTAATGCATCGCGCATCACTCAGCTTGTTTGCCAACTGTCATAAAAACTAACGAACGTCGTTGTCATCAGGGGCTGGCGGGCTGTTGTATGTTTCACCGGCGTCGTAGCGAGCTACTGGCTAACCGGCTGAAGTTAATATGGACATATCAAAGTTTTTTATACGGAACACTAACAGTAAACCTCACCGGCCGGAGAGAGATTCAGAAGCAGCGTCAGACGAACCGCGGACAATGTAATGATGATGTAATGATGTTTACATTAAATTCCAATTTTACCTATGTAGGCTAACTTAAAAATAGTCAGATAATGGTTGCCTCTTTTTAGTTGCCAGGGGTGAAAATGAGTCATCCTTAACATTTTTGGTGTTTTGGATTCACTACAGCTGGAGAACAATTAAATACAAAATAGGTTGTAGGCTCGACTGGGTGATTTTTTTTTTTTTTTTTTTTTTTTTTTTTTTTTACTGAGTAACTATCATCATTTTCCCAGATAGTGTATAGATTTTTAGGCATTCTATTTTGTAAAACAGCCTGAAAAATAGTGCATTTAGCTGACGTAAATGGGAAAAAAATCTCCCTATATATATATATATATTTTTTTTTTATTAAAAGGATTTCTATATTTTATCCACTCAATAGTCTACAATATAATAGCCATATAAACGTAGCGTAATTATAATAATAAAACATAGTGGGATATTCAGTTATATTGGCTGTGCAATATGATTGGAACTGACCAGTGTACTAAATCCATAAGTGTCAAGACAAATACAGCAACAAGCAAAGAGGCATTGACAGAGAGTCAAGAAATGATGATGAGAAGAATT
This sequence comes from Abramis brama, assembly GCF_963993115.1. Classification (NCBI taxonomy): domain Eukaryota; kingdom Metazoa; phylum Chordata; class Actinopteri; order Cypriniformes; family Leuciscidae; genus Abramis; species Abramis brama. The sequence goes on along the minus strand of NC_139981.1, from coordinate 4,207,543 downwards.
ATTATTAATATTTCAGTAAAGTTCATTAAATCTATTCTGTTGTTAGTGTGGTCTTTAAACTTATGAACTGTGTATGGACTGACAAATGTGTTACATGAGGAAGCGATTTGACAACAATGCAGTAAATATTTTAGGTGCATCAAAAAGCGTGCTCGTTAAGATACCAGCAGACAAGCTAATCCAGCACAAATTAGTGCATAAAAGGTCACCAAAATGAAGTATTTGAACCTCATAATTAAATACAAAAGGAGGAGAAAAACTGCAAAAAGGTCCACTTTTTGAAAAAAAGAACCCCCCCTTTCAAATAGGCTGGCTACGGACCTGAAAGTGAACATCAAGTAAACATAAAGAGAGCCGTTTGGTACAAGGCCCTTGTGTGGTAAGGATATAAGTGGTCGTAGTCCCAGTAATGCACACAAAACTGTAGATCTCATATCTCAACCTGACAGTCTTTACAAACATTCTCTGTGTTATTTTTCATTCACAACTGGAAAGATCAGTGGGAAACTGTAAAGATGTCTGTGTCCTTTGATTTATATAATGAAATCCCTACTACCTTAATATATCTGTTCATTCTTTCTTAAAGCTAACATCATATTATATTTACAATTCTGTTTGGTGATGCGAGTGTTGCAGAAACTTAACCTCATTGGTTTCTTTTTTCAGGGAATGAGGAACTCAAGCATGGAGAAGGATTGGGGATTACTTGGATTCCTTGTTCTGTCATTATGTTTTCTCGTCAGCAATGGCCAAGAACTTGGTAGGGGCAGAATTGACTAGATCATACGAGATGATTATGTTCAGTTTTGTCTGATTGTTGCTCAAATAAAAAGTCTGTTTTCTTTCTCTCAGTCTGTAAACGGGAGACAGTGGCTGACATTGTATTCCTGGTGGATGGCTCTGCCAGTATTGGGCTGGACAACTTCCAACAAATCCGTGAATTCCTCTCCTCACTCGTAGATAACTTTGAAGTTGCTCCTGATAGGATCAGGATCGGTCTGGTTCAGTACAGTGACACGCCGCGTACTGAGTTTTTGCTTAACACTTACCAGAACAAAGAGGAAATTCTCAACCACATCCAAAATCTGAATTATAAAACCGGTGGGACGTTTACTGGCCAGGGTTTGGAGTTCATGCTGAACCAACACTTTGTTGTAGAGGCCGGAAGTCGAGCACAGCAGAATGTTCCTCAGATTGCCATTGTTATCACAGATGGTGATTCTCAAGATGAGGTTGAGTCACATGCTCAGAAGCTAAGGCAAAGGGGAATCGAAATATACGCCATAGGGATCAAAGATGCAAATGAGATGTTACTGAGACAGATTGCGAACGAGCCGTATGATCAGCATGTCTACAGCGTATCAGACTTTGCAGCTCTGCAGGGAATCTCCCAGAGGGTAATCCAGGAACTGTGCACCACTGTGGAGGAAACACAAAAAGAGGTCCTCCGGATGTCAAGAGGTAACATTACATTGAAAAACTTCCAATTGAAAACTCTTGAGTCACAGCTTTACTGGACATCTGTGTGAGAACTACTGAGAGATCAGTAGCCAGTAGCAACAAACCCCGTTAAGCTCTTATATTAACTTTGAATGTTAGCTTGACAAAAGCCCCTTTCAAACAGTGCGATGATCCCGGCAAATTGCCGGGAAATTGCCAGAACGCCTCCTGTGTGAACGCAAACACGACCCGGGATTGATGCCGGCATCGATGCCGGGTTGGGAACCTAGTAACATTACCGTGTTCAGTCCCGGAATGCGCGCTGTGTGAACAAAAGCCGTGTCGTAGTGATGACGCTGAAGCCGGGATCGTTCACCAGCTAGTGAAACAGTACGTAATGCGCAAGTTTATGATCGAATCAGAGAAAAAATGCACAAGCGTGATTTCGCAGCTCATAAGCAAACTTAAGATGCTGCTGAGACATTACAAGCAGAGGTGGGCACAAATACATCAAAAACTATTTTGTTACAAACTACAAATACTGGCTCATGAAATGTAACAAAATAAAATACAAAATACTGATGTGAAAAATGTATTTAAATAAAATACAAGTAATTAGTATTTTGAGAATACTCCCACAATAATCTTAAAGGGTTAGTTCACCCAAAAATGAAAATTCTGACAGTAATTACTCACCCTCATGTTGTTCCAACCCCGTAAGACCTTTGTTCATCTTCGGAACACAAATTAAGATATTTTTGATGAAATCTGAGAGCTGGATCACTCCTCCATAGGCATAAGGCATTATAACTTGCTGGCCCAGAAAATGTATTAAAGCTGCATTATGCAGCTTTGCCGATTTCTTCGCTGTTTTCTCGCTTTTTGCTCGCGGGTTTCTCTATAGAGCTCCCCCTACAGCTTCGGAATAGATATTTGACAACACTGTCATCAAAATTCGTTGGCTCGTCCCATCTTCTCCCGCTGGTCATGTGCATTTGTTTTCAAAGAGCCATGTCCACTGAGGTATGTATAATACACAGAAGGCTAGCATATAAATGTTTAGATAGTATATGTGTGCAGTGCCGTAAAGCAGTTTGTTACATCGCGAGACCTGATATCACGCGATACCCGCCGGCCCAAAGTTGCAAGGGTGGTTTTTCGTCTCACAGGCGCTCGAGGGGTGCGAGAAGACCACCATTCAACCCGAAAACAGTCATATAACCATTCTAATGACTCCGAAGCTGTTCGGTTAAGATAAAAAAGTTACTTAGTTCACCTTTAAAGACATCGTTAATATAGTCCAAGTGACTCCAGTGGCTCAATCTTAAGTTTATAAAGCAACGAGAATACTTTTTGTGCGCAAAAAAACCCGACTTATTCCACTATTCATTTCCTTCTCTCTGGGCCTCGAGTTATTTCACGTAGTGTAATAGCGCAGCGCGTCTGTGTTGCACGTCACACGCATCACACACATGACCAGCGTCGGCCAATAGTGAGCCTACGTGTGACGTGCAACACAGACGCGCTGCGCAGTTATACTACGTGAAAAAACTCGAGGCCCAGAGAGAAGGAAATGAAAAGTGGAATAAAGTCGTTATTTTTGTTGTTTTTTAAGCACAAAAAGTGTTCTCGTCGCTTTATAAACTTAAGATTGAGCCACTGGAGTCACTTGGACTATATTAACGATGTCTTTAATACATTTTTTGGGCCAGCAAGTTATAATGTCTTAGAAGCCTATGGAGGAGTGATCCAGCTCTCAGATTTAATCAAAAATATCTTAATTTGTGTTCCGAAGATGAACGAAGGTCTTACGGGGTTGGAACAACATGAGGGTGAGTAATTACTGACAGAATTTTCATTTTTGGGTGAACTAACCCTTTAATGCCGTTTTTAAGAGGAGCAGCGCCACTTCTTCTCCTGTGTTCAAAACTCATTCACTTCTTGGAGGGAGCCCGGTCTACAGGGTGTCACGTGATTTTCGTGCATCTAACCTGGACATTGCCATTGCCAACATCAGACCGAAAATATGGCAAAATCGTTTACTATGGTGATAAGCATATGGTGATTTTTGCATATAAGCATATGGTGATATTTGAAATACTCTAAATACACTCCCTCAAAATATTTTGTTACAAACTACATTTTATTTTTTCCACACCTGCAAAATACAAATTACAAAATACACTAAAGCAATTAAATACGTATTTAAAATACATTTAATTGAAATACTGCCCATGTCTGATTACAAGTCACATCGATGTCACTTGTCTTTGCGGGATTTTTACGAGTTGTGTGTGAATGCACTCTCTGATTCCGGAAAATCACTGGCAGTGTGAATGAACCAAAATCAAACGAACCTGGGTCAAATCCCGGGTCACTTTATCTCTGTGTATTTTCCGGAATCTCTGTGTGAAAGGGCTAAAGCCTTGCCTGAGAATTTAAAATAGTTTGAGCCTGAGGGTTAGCTTGAAATCCAAAGGTTATATATTAGGAAGTTTGTAGTTTGAACACTTGGATCAAATCAAAAACATTCCAAGCTAGATTTGACTATTCTGTCAATGTAATTTTGTTTTTTTAGGGGATTTTTGATAATGTCATATGTAAAAGTCTGATCATTTAGAAGGAACTAAAGCATACTAAGTCAGAACAGCCTGTAGAACTGTTGATTTTGTTGCATGTAGCTTGAAAACTGTAAGAGGTGTCATGGATCAGAAGTTTTTCCATTGAGTGTAAGAAATTTTTCTATGGGAAAATCGTGATTACTTAAAGACTGAGCAGCTTGAGTTAGAATAGGTTGACATTTATAAGGCCCTGTTTACACTAGGGGTCGTACAGACTAGTCGACATTAATGCTCTGCCATGGACGCTTTAAAGGAGAACTCCGGTCAATTTTAACATTGAGCTCATTTATTTGTAAATTTGGAGTGCTGTCAATACAGAGAACAACGACAAAAATCGGTGTTGCCTACACCGTGTTATCCTCTTTTTAAAATTTGCACCCTGTTGACTTCAATGGGGCAAGTTTTAAACCTGCTTTTAGCCTCTTAACATCCTTGATGTGTCATTACAAGTGCACAGCCAATGTGAGTGATTCCTTCAGAGTGAACACGGTGAATCTGACTGCAGTAGATGTTAAAGATATGAATAAAAATGATGTTATTTCAGCTAGCGCACATACCTGTATTTACATCCTGTTTTCGGTCGAAGTCCATAGTAATCGATTGTCGAGTTCACGCGTGTGATCATAGGTAACTAAACCTATGCGCGTGAACTCGACAATCGACTACTGTGGACTACTGTGGATAACATTATGTAGGCAACACCGATTTTTGTCGTTGTTCTCTGTATTGACAGCACTCCAAATTTACAAAAAAATGAGCTCAATGTTAAAATTGACCGGAGTTCTCCTTTAAGCTTGACATCAACTAGTCGCTGATCAGGGCCTATAGAGGGCGCAAAAGGATAAGAAATGTTTTAAGTCCGTTCCTTTTCCAAACAGATAAAATGACAAATAAATTAGGGTGACCATACGTCCTGTTTTACCCGGACATATCTGGCCAGGATTTCGAGATCGCCCAAAATGCTCGGGATTCGTCTTTTGCTTTCTACAGTCACCATTCATTATGTTTACATTATTACGTTATTTGACACTGACACGTACGTGCCAGCTTTGCAGGTCATGCATTCTGATTCACACGGATCCCGATCGAGACGAAAACACAGGAATTTTCTTAGCAATGCTTACACGCACATCAACCGATCACTTGTTTAGCGTTCATGTAAACACTACATTCAGATTAACCAATCGGAATTAATTCAGTACTACTGAATCAAAAGGTGTACATGTAAACAAAATGAATGGCGACGAGAAAGCAAAAGCCGAATCGCGGATATTTTGGGCGATCTCGAAATCCCGGCCGGACATGACCTGGAATATGGTCACCCTAAAATAAATGCATAATCCGAGAACGCTCCACAAGAAATGTTTGATGCCCATACCATCTGGATGCTCCAAATTGATCGGGTAAATGCACGTTTGAAACACTTATTGTACACTTAAGTTAATCGCGCTGCTGCATTGTAACACACACGTACAGACAGCGCTCACATCACGTGCATATCGCGCACACACAGAAACATTCAGTAATGCAGAAATGTATCTTCAACACTGTTCTGTGATTTATCTATAAAATAGCTTAGAAACGGAAAAGTTCTAACATATATTTCTCAGTAACTAAAACCCACAGCTTCACTATTAGTAGAGAGACGTTGCCAGGTAGAATTAATTCACACGCATTAATTCGCTCTCTCTAATGTATTCATATAAATGTCATATTTACTGTGCTACTTTATCTGTATCTGATTTACAACAAGCAGTAATCCGTGAGAAATATAATGACCCAAAGACAAAATAAAAAATAAAAATAAGCTGTTATGGAGCAATATCCTTGTGGGCAGCGCTGTGTCATGCTATAAACGTGCACAAGGCCGCATTCAGTCTCAGCACGAGGTTCAGGCTTATTCATTAATGACATCATCAGCGACTAGTCCATGTCGACTCGACTTTCATTACGTAAATGACGACTTTAAAAATCTGAAGTCGTTCAACGGTCAGGGTATATTCTGGCAAACCGTTTGCCAATCACGTCTAGCAATGGCAAAGCAAACTGTGGTACACGCCATTTACCAACAAGCGATGGGTAATTCGCAAAGCACAATGTTATTTTCTGTTTTCCCAGCACGATACCATAGAACGGCATAAAGTAAGCGGTTTGAGAAGTAAGAGGCGGGGCACCAGTTAAAAAATTTCAAAGTTAAAGTTCACGCAAACAGGTATTAATAGACAAGGTTTAGTCAAATATTGATTGTTTATAGCTGAATTAGTTATATATACAATTATACACAACCGATTTTATTGGTTTATAGCCTACAGCAATCTTATTGGCGTAGACGGTTGAGGCATGAGCATAGCCTGCATGTACACGTCTGGTACGAGTTAATGAATGATCTATGACGCTGTTTGGCCGTACTACAGAAATATTAAGTGATAACCATGACGATTTCAGTAACAATCAATTGGATAATGTTTTGATGAACTTACGAATCAAGTTAGATGAAGTTACTGTAAAAATGTATTCGTATAGAGCTCAATTCACATCGTTTTCGTTTCAAAGTTTTACAAAAAGTCATATTGTAAGCTTTATTGAGCAGGTTTATGGCTGGACGATATCACGAAATATGTTGCTGATAAATGATACACTGTTTGAGAGTTAGCCTAGTTATAGCCTACTATTAAATTAATTTACCCGATATATCAGTGCCACTTTTAGTGGGCAATGAGCATGACTGCATGAAATTACTGGCATGTCAAAGTCTGATATAGACAATATTTTTCCGCATGCTATGCATGGCTCCGTAATTTTACTTCATTCATGCTTCTTCGTTTTTCCATTAGGATCTGTGAATAAACACAACATCTGGATTTTACACAGATGGCGTAGGCCTAATAATTCACTGTATTTCAGTAAAACATCAGATAAATCCGAAAGTGTGATTTATTTTATTTTAAAGCAAAACCACCGTGACAAATAAGACAATAATAGGCTACCAAATAGAATACAATCCCTGCATGGCCATTGGGTTTTGTGCGTTCAATGGGAATAAAAAACGCGCAGTGCTAAAATGTGAAAATAAATAAAGATTTTTTTTTTTTTTTTTTTTTTTTTTTTACTAAAACAGATATTATGTCGATCTTTAGCAAATATTATTATGTATACACGTGCTCAAGAGCGTATTTAAGCAATAGGCCTACATGTTCATATCACTTCTCTGCTGGGTATTTTATTATTTTATTATATTATAATTTTACAGATTTACAGCAGTGGTTTTTATGGTTATGCAGCTAGCTATATGTGAGTGTTAATATTTGAAACCATTTTTACATACATTACATACGGAGATTAAAACATGAACACACAATGCGGGGGTGGATAAATAAATAATTGGATTTTTAATATGATGTCACAGTTGTAGGGCCTATGTTAACCGGTTGACACTTATTAGAAAACATGAATCTTTAAAAAACAGGGCTTTACAGAACCAAAACCAATATATAGGCCCTCATATTTTATTAAGAGGTAAACAACAAGGAAACATGTGTTCGCCATTAAACATTGTATTTGCACTTTGTACCAAATAATTGGACAACAAATCTCGTTAAAAAATGACAACAAAAAACGGTCGTGCTTTAGAATTTATAATCAGCAGCTTACATTCTTACAGTGAATTATCATCAATTTGCGTAAAATCATCCCGAGTTTGTGCTGATCCACGGATCCTGATAGAAATATGAATAAGCCAAGTGAATGACGCGCTAATGACGCGTGTCTTAAGAATGACGCGTGTCTTAAGTACAATAAAACAATAGTCAATAGATCTTAACTAAAATTACCATGGTAAACAGATAATAATACGATTAAAGTTAGCATTTAATATTTCTTTAATAAGGCCAAATCATTCACAAAATCGAAAAACTCTGCAGGACAGCAGCCCTCCAGAACCGAGTTTGGTGACCCCTGGTCTACTCTTCACCAATAAGATTGCGGTATTATAAACCAATTAAATTGGGGGTGGGCGGAGCGACACGTGTTGACCCGCCCAAATGTGTCGCCCTGCCCCATCGTCCAGACTGCACTCTGGGGTACTTGATTTATTATGACCATACAGCCCTTTGACTGGATTATTTCTTAAATAATTATATAAATGTATTATTTGACCTAGGCCTACACATTTAGTTACGTTTGCATATGTTTGAAAGTGTATATTCGCTTATTTATCCGATTTAAAGAACTTAAAAAAATGATTTTATGTCATTTTACATGGACAATATAAAAGGTTACTAATGTAACGAGCAGACATTCTGCACCAGGAACGATATACCTACACACTGTATGCCTACCATATGCAATGTGTAGCTATAGGCTACTGCAATTTTTTTCGTATTCTCAAAGCTTCTAAGAATACTCTCAGAAAGCTCCTAATGTATCTTAAAACTTATACGTAGGAGTCTTCTACGGATCTGAAAGCAACTCTGAGTGAGGAAAAGACAAAAACGTTATAAAAAATATGTGATTTTTGTTATAACTTTATGTCTGATCACTTTCAGTAGGCTGGACCAGAAAAGCACGAACACGTGGATTAAACAAATCACAGTTATTAAAACTATATTGACAGTCAAAAAGTTTTGCTTATATGTATGTAAAATAAAGTAATAAAGAACTTGCGATTATTGTAGGCTGCAATAACGCAGCCGGTGTGAAAGCACAATGGGCACACGCGCAGCAAACGCTCTTCCGACGCGCCACAGGCATGCTGTATGAAACCGGCCTTAGAATAATTTTAATGTGGCTATCGGGTGCGGATATCTATAAATCAGAGAAAATTATGTTGCGGGTGGGTGGCGGTGCATTATTAATTAGAAGCAGCCGATTCGGGTGACGTTTAATATGATCCGCGCATCTAATGTCAGTATTAAACGACCAAGCTTTAGATGATTTTTTTCCACAGAAAATGAATGACACAAAACCGTTTAAAACTTAAAAACCATACATATGAAATAATAGCCTACAATAGAATGCGTTATGCAATGATTTAATAAATTCTGTTGGTTGGAAGTCTTATTTCTCTGATGATTGGCTACACTGAATTTCTGAAAAATTCTATAGTTCATAAAACGTCTTAAGTGTGGCTACTGTACGTTCACACCGCCGCCGGCGAGAGCGGCAAAATTCGCTCTCGCCGCCCTGCCACCGACGCCGTAGAAAGATTCGGGGACGCTCTGACGTAGATTAGATTAGAATGCGTGATTTAAAAAAAAAAAATTATTTAAAGGGGCCGCAAAAACCGTAGCGGCAATTGGTCAAAATCATTATTATTTTGAGCAAATGAATTGCATTCCCGCTGAAAAAACAAGCGTTTTTAGTTCAAAGAAGTTCTAGCGCGAAAATGTTGCCTATAAATAGTGTTGCGCGGCTTTTTCTAATCAAACTGACAACACTATGGATGACAAGTCGTACAATAACGGGAAACCCGCAACAGAAATTATGAATTTTTCCTCCATTTTGCTTAGGAACTAATGCGGTCGGAACCAAAGTTTACAGGATTGTGTTCTCTTGTATCCTCTCAGGCGGAGGACTTCTACATTCCGATTGGTTGCCGCTGGTTGCCGCCGAACCACGTCATAGCTTATTATCATAAAGTTGACTTGATTTCAACTCTTACGGTGCGTGTCCACTACAGCGGCAAAAGTCCGCTCAGTGCCGCTGGCAACGCTGTAACGTCTCCGCTTTGGGGTGTGTCTGTTGCGAGTGTGTTTAATCTAAGTTTTTTTCAACACACGGACAGTATAATCATCAGCAATGCACGCGATTACATTTAGAAATAGACAAGCTTTGTTTTCAAATGCACCAAGCAAAGATCCTTTCAATTTTATAAACTTTTACAAACCCATGCAGCCAATATAATCACAATGAACACATCCAAAATAAAATCTATATATAACAACTGCAAAGCGTCTAATTTGTAAACAAAATGATTTACACACTAAATCCAGCATAAACTCCGGCACAATTTGCATATTTTTAAACTCTCAAGACAGACGTCACATCCCGAACCTCACAGCAATTGGCTGCCGACCGCGTTTTTCGCTTGATATTTGCATAAAGTCGAGAACTGCCCAACCCTTTGACGCTCTCGGTCGCTCTCAACGCTTTCTCCGGTCCGCTGTCAATCCCAAAATGCACTGCGCGAGCGTGAAGCTCGACTTCCATAGGAATGAATTGAAAACGCTCGCTCCGCTCCGCTCGCACCGTGCCAGTGGACACACACCGTTACTGTGCGTTCACACCGCCGGCGGCGAGAGCGTCAAAGTGGCCGGAAGCCATTCATTTTAGGCTACCCTGTACCATCTGGAAGCCTTACAGCATGGCCACCAGTTTGAGAACCACGATTAGGCTAAAATCTGTGTTAAAGGGGTGGTTGATTGTGATTTCACTTTTTTCATTTTAAATAGTGTGTAATGCCTCGTTTCCACTGAGCAGTACGGTACGGTACGGGACAGTACGGTACGGTTCGGGTCTGTTAACCATGATCTGGCTAGCGTTTCCACTGCCAACAGTACCCTTACTTGATAGGCGTGGTGTTTCGATCGACGTCATTTTCGCGCGAAGAAGAACATAGTAAACTACAATGGATGACATGCAGCAGATTACCTCTTTTCGTTTAAATTAAAAAAAAATTAAACATATTCCAGGCAATATATGCGTTTGTACAAATGTTGCAATAAACATCAGTGATAATCTTGTAATAAAAAAATGACAAGAAACCATATTTCTTTTTGTAAAATTTCAGTTTTATCAACAATAGCCTATATAAAAGTTTAAGTAAAAGGTACAAGAAGCTATACAATAAGAAATAAAGCAAACAATTCAGTCAAATATCCAAATGCAGCGCTCTAGTCTAACATTACAAGTAAAGTTAAATACAAATAACGTTAGCCTATAACTATAATATGAAACTAAACTTAGCCCTCAGCCAAAACGATTGACAGGGAACTCATTATATATTCACGAGAGCAAAGATCGCCCGTTAGGTCTACACAAGACGAAATATCTCATGTTTAACCACTACCGTCGGAGTCAGCGTCTCAGCGACGAATGTCAGAAGACTAGCCGAGGAAAGGCTCATCCAGCCGGGAAACATGAGCGCCGAGCGCCCGCTGACCGCATGGATCTCACAACCGGGGGAAAAAAAATCATCTTTATAAATAAACCACAGATTTGAGCTTTAAACAACTACATTCTCGCCTAAAAAACTCTTAAAATTACATTTCGTGATACAGTAACAGTAGTATTATATTAAACTGTATATTAAAAAATGGCGCTTCTTATGTTGTCATTCCCCTTGTAGCACGCGCAAGTGACGATTCTCTGTCAACCAATCAACGTCCTGCAGTGAGTCTAGCTCCACCTTTTAGTACCGTTCCACTGTGCTAGGTACCCCAATGGAAGGGTACCTAAAAAGTGGTACGGTACGGTTCGGCATTTTGGTACCATTCACAACTTTTGATAGTGGAAACGCAAATAAATGCGTACCGTTCCGTACCGTACCGTACCGTACTGCTCAGTGGAAACGAGGCATAATAGTGTAATGTTGCTGTTGGTGCATGAACATTATCTGCAAAGTTGCTGCGCTGAAAGTTCAACGTAAGCAGAGATATCGACTTTTAAAAATCAGGAAGTTTAATGCCTACAAAAACGACTCGAATGGGACTACAACGAGGTACTTCCCGGGTTTTATACGTAGCTAACCCATGCAAAAAAGGGGGCATGGCCATATTTCTGCGGCTTTGTCGAAGAGGAGGAGTTATAGTGGAGAGCTGTAGCCATGCCGTCGAAAGTGTGTTATTTTCACCCAGCTGCCAGGTCTTCTGTGTTCGGGCTTCATACGGACGCTGTAGTTCGTCAACAATGGCTAAAATTTATGTTTGATTATGTTCCTGAAAACTTCAATCGTAATAGCTCTCTGTGCTGCGCATTTTACGGAAGACAGCTTCCAGAATTCAATGCCGGATTCAACAAGAAACTGTTACTAAAACATGAAGCAGTTCCAACTTTACAACCAGAGACAGCAGATGGGCCACAACCTGTAAGTAAGACTTAATAATTTTAAATGTATTTGCATGTATAATTTCAGACGTAATGTTTTAGTTTTATCAAGGACGTAAACAAATGCCAGCGCTGGCTAGTAGCCACTTACACACATACAAACGCGTACAAACATTTTGAACCTGAATTTGTAATTATGTACTAATTTTGTAAATGTATTTTCCATGTATATTTTATGACGATCGATTTGATCAAGAACGTAAACCAATGCCAACGCTGTTTGTTTATAGCCAGTTAGTTCGATTTGTGTGTATAAGACAAACGTGTATGAAGTTAAAAAATATATATAGCCTATGTAGCCTAATCGCAACAGCAAACTTCAGCTGCTGAAGTTAAAACAATAACTTTAAAAAACGGTATTACTCAGTCATTTATTCAGTTATATTAAATGTTTAATCAAGAGAAAACCGTATCTCAAAAGCTAACAAGCAGCAGTATTTTCAAGTAACAGCATATAGAAATACATATATAATAGTAGATTAGAATATAATAATAATAATAAAAAATTTACCATTCAGAAACGTTTTGTAAGAGCCGTGTTTTCGGAGGTTGCTTGACTCTCTTCATTGTCGCTTCCTGGGTCTGATATTTACATTTGACCGGAGCACATGCAACTTTCGCCCGTAAAGGTAATGGGCGTGAAGTTTCCGGACAACATGCACTACGCAGTTTAGCCAATTACAACACACCGGTCCAACTAACCAATCTGAGCCCATTGCCTGTTTCCGAGGGAGTGTTTTCATAGAATCAGGAAGTCACCGGTCGTTCAAATCATAGATATCATATATAAACGCTAGATGTCTTATGGCGCAGTCACTTCAGGCATCACCGTTCGGCCATCTTATGTCAGTGCTCTGTGCATTAAGGTGAGTGATCAGCATGCACACAAATCCTCATATCTCGCTGAAATATTGACGGATTTACAAACGGTTTGGTTTCTTACAAACGTTATTAACGTGGCTATAATTCCGAATGCTTGAACATGTATGTTATAATTTTTCATATGTATGCAGTGTATGTATGTAGTGTCATAACTACATCTCTGACGTTTATAACAAACCAAACCGTTTGAAAATCGGTAGAAAATTGGGCAAGTTATGGTTATTTAAAAGTATTTGCACCATTAAACGAGTGAGCGAGCGCACTGCCGCAAGATGGCCGCCACGTGCGGACGTCGACCTCCATTGGCCAGCAGCGCGCACGAGACATCTAGCCTTTATATATGATATCTATGGTTCAAATGACAGAGGAGAAAGCGGCTTACAATAAAGGTGAAATTTATGAAAAATAAGACTTAAAAAAAAAAAAAAAAACGAAGACATGTTATATTGCACCCCATAAACACAATCATGCAAAGAAAAAAAGCAGTAAACCACCCCTTTAACGGACTTTACAATTATATTACAAAATGTAGGTGTGAACTTAAAGATATTAAATTCGATGTTTTATTAAGATATTACATAAGTATGGGGTTGCTCATGCCAATATCTTATATCGTTGGATTCTTTATTGGATTATAGGCTATTCTATGTTCCAAATATAATTGCTTTCTACTAATTCAGCTATAAACAATCAATATTTGACTAAACCTTGTCTATTAATACCTGTTTGCGTGAACTTTAACTTTGAAATTTTTTAACTGGTGCCCCGCCTCTTACTTCTCAAACCGCTTACTTTATGCCGTTCTATGGTATCGTGCTGGGAAAACAGAAAATAACATTGTGCTTTGCGAATTACCCATCGCTTGTTGGTAAATGGCGTGTACCACAGTTTGCTTTGCCAATTGCTAGACGTGATTGGCAAACGGTTTGCCAGAATATACCCTGACCTTCAACCCCTAGTTTACTCCTGGTATTAAGATGCTTTTTTGTCGATCACAAGTGGACAACGCTAAATACAGGGGTCTAAAACGTTTTGATCTTGTCCACTTTCAACCACTTCCAGAGGTAGTCGAATGCATTTGACCGGATTGCTATCATAGTATAAACACTCATGTGGTCGAATGCGTTTGAACAGCCACAAAAGACGCCTACTCTCTGTCTACTGACCTAATGAGTAAGCATAGTAAGCTAGAAAGACGGGATTTAAACTTTGTCGGATGAAGACTACGGTGGCCGAGAGAGCTCAACGCGCTGCAACTGAAGAAAACGCATGCAAATAGAAAAAATACCCGCAAATTAAGAAAACATCTTCATCAGTTTCACAACACATGTGTGCTCCAAATACTCACAACACAACCAAATACAGAAACGCGCTGCAAAAGATCACAACACAAACAAATACAGAAACGCGCTGCAAATAGGACAGAACACAACGGAAATGTTTCCGGTGAACCCAAATAAGTGACGGACGGACGGCTGGGACGTGCTTATTGCTCGTGAGCATTACTTATGCCCTACTCTCTTAAAAGGGCAGATGGCAGAGCCCTTGAATTGGGCACTTTGGAGGGAGCGGGGCACTTGTGTGCCATGTTGATGAAGGGAGCAACCAGAGAATGTCTAAGCAACGAAAGACAACGTAATTTCCTCATTATTTTCACCTGGGATGTTCCCGTGACAACGCAGCGCGTGTCCATCAGCTGAATAGCTGTTCTTACCAGAAATATAGTATTATTGCTGTTAACATAACTGTTGCAAATAAATATACATTTTATACAACAAAGTTTTTAAAATATGCGTTATATCTGTGTGTGAGTGTCTCAACTTTAAAACTTGCCGTCTCATATTTGGACCCTAGCTGCATTCTAACATTTCTTATGAAACTTATTTTAACATAACATGACAAAATGTGTACAATGTAACTGATGTATAGATTAATGTCTTTCCCTCATGTTCTTTTTCTCTATCTTTATTTATTTATTTATTTTTAGTCTTCAGCTCATTGTTCTTTTTAGCATTCTTATGACATTGAACGTAAATACATTTTGTATATTGTATACAAAGTTGTATGTCATAAACGTGTCATCTCTGTATGTTTTGCAAAAAAAAAAAATAAAAAAAAAAAAAAGTAGACAGCTGTAAGCACGTCCCAGCCGGGTCCGTCACTTATTGGGTTCCCCGGAAACATTTCCGTTGTGTTCTGTCCTATTTGCAGCGCGTTTCTGTATTTGTTTGTGTTGTGAACTTTTGCAGCGCGTTTCTGTATTTGGTTGTGTTGTGAACTTTTGCAGCGCGTTTCTGTATTTGGTTGTGTTGTGAGTATTTGGAGCACACATGTGTTGTGAAACTGATGAAGATGTTTTCTTAATTTGCAGGTGTTTTTCTATTTGCATGTGTTTTCTTCAGTTGCAGCGCGTTGAGCTCTCTCGGCCACCGTAGAAGACCCAAGTTTGGTCTCAGGATGAAAAACGTACCAAACTCAATGTTCTATATTCTATATATATATATATATATATATATATATATATATATATATATGGGTCATTCCACGAAATTGGTGCCTTTTGTGTCCCTGAGAAATAATCAGATGTAGAATTACTATAACAACAAATACATTTGTGATTTAAAAACATAATAGTACTATGTATTATTTCCTCAATATTACATTAAATTAAAGTCATTTATATATTATTTTAAATAATTAAAATTGCATTTATGCTGATAAGGGTAAGGTTTTTGGCCTGTCCCTCCCTGTGATTGTTCTTTTTCAGCAGGACTTTTAATTTGCAAATTGAAGGCAAAATTATACAAAAATCACATTTTCATATTGTTCTAAGTATAGTGTCACTGTTAAGCAATGTTTTGGCATAAATATACATTATTTTTAATAAAATATAAACCATTTTATCGGTGTCCCCTGATTTCATGTCATGCCTGTTACCCTCACCAAAAACCCCTTGTAAAATAATGGTACATTCCTGTGACATCACTTCCAGGAAGTTACATCATCTCTCAATCATTATTCCAACAGTTAAAACACAAGTAAGTTTCTCCCTCTCTTCTATAATGCTCTATTTTGATGATTTATTAGGTATAACTGAGGTGGGGACATCATGCAATGTCAAAACTGTTACTGATTTTTAAAGTATAAATTTAAACAATTATTTATTTAACTTAATGTAATCAATATCTACAAGTAATATCCTTTCAAAGTGTACAACATGTGCTTTTGTGGCCTTGCCCTAATAGCTAGCAATTAGCAAATTAGCTTGAATTTGTCAAACCTGTTACTGTCAGGCCTGTTACTTTTGTATAGTAACAGGTTTTGACGTGGGGTAACAGGGATGACATAGATTAGGTGTCACCTTGACATTAATTTAGTGATCAAGTGTAGGAAATATGATAATATATTGTAATTATAATTTAAATCGGACTACTTTTCAAATTGTATTTCATAAACCAACATCTCAGGAAAATGTTATGGGGTTTCAAATAAAAAAAAGACTTTCTGTTACAGAAAAGGGCGTTGATTTCATACATGTCCACTTGACATCAGGACTTAAATCATGTTTATCAGGCATTTTGTGAGACACAACAAGAGAATATGGAAGAATATGGAAATAAATTATACATCAATATTCCTATGAAATATTAGATATTATTATTAAAATGTTGCCAATTATTACTTTTTTCATTAAATGTTGCTCCTTAAAGGAACACTCCACCGTTTTTTGAAATAGGGCTTATTCACCTTCTTTCCTACATTTAGATAGGTGGGCAAATGCATTTTTGTCTCAGTGCATGCATTGTTTTAGTTTGACAGGGTCGGCGCTAGCTTAGCTTAGCATAATGAATGGAATCATTTGTTGCTAGCTAGCATGTCCTGAGTAAAAGTGATATAAAAAAAAAAAAAACCCCACCTAATTACTTCTTGTGGCCTGCGTATTCACAACGAGTACAAACAGCGATGCAGATTAACACTAGGCGATTTCCTAGGCAGATATTGACTTATATATTAAAGTCCCTGTAAAGTCAAAATTAAGTATGTGTTCTGAGTTTGTCACACCACAGAAAAATGTGTTATTAGCCACCCAGCCAAATTTGAATGATAAAAAAAGCCGGCAATTACATAAAATAAGCTATCAAAATCTTGAAAAAATGAGCAGTAGTCTTTGCTCTCAAACGCTGGGGGCGTGTCCGCTGGCTGCGCTGAAACCACGCCCACTCGCGGGAAAGCTCAACTGTCACCGCTACAGCCGGAATGGATGCTCCTAGCAGCTTAATTTGTTTTACAAAGCCATACATGTTCGAGCCTGGACTACCTACTATAATTATAACATAAGCACACAAGGCAACTTACACTCATTGGTGGGCACGCACTGCCGATGATGGCACCAGCTGTCGGCGCGACGGGAGGATGATCGCAGAGGCGGGAGATAGTCAGTTCGGCCCCATTCACCAGTAACAGCGGATTATCAGTGAATCCCAGTTGTCTCCGACGAAAGTTTATAAAACTATCCCGTGTAAAATGATCACTACAGAGGCGGGTTTTGGCGGTGATCCTCGACTCTCCATCAAGGTGGCTCTTCACAAAATTAATCCACCTCTTGTTGATATGATAGTTTTTCGGAAATTTAAATAAGGACACCGATCTGTTTTGTACGTGATCGCATCCAGGTAATACGCATTTCCGTGACGAAGGCATAGCTAGCTAGCAAACTGTAGGATGTAGTATCGCGATCGGCAAACTGATGTGAATGTGCTATATTGTTAGGGGAGGGGCCAGCGTCAGGGGCTCCAGTGCGTCATCAAGTAGGGGCGTGTCCAGGAGCTCAGGGGCTTCAGTGCGTCATCGAGCCCCCGTTTTAGCCCCGCCCAAAAAATCCGGAACACAGCAATGGTGAAAAACTGTTTAACGGTCTAACTCAACAATTCAGTACTTCCCAGTTCACAGTCTTTGTAATATGATTTAGCAATACATTTCTAACATTTATAATGTGTTTAGAATTTTTTTTTAGAATTGCCTTTACAGGGACTTTAAGGACTATATTAGGGGGAAGCACAGGCGAAGCACTGCTACTTGGGCGTGATATCTCTGTGCCTGTGCCTGTGCTTCCCCCTAATATAGTCCCAAGTCAATATCTGCATAGGAAATCGCCTAGTGTTAATCTGCATCGCTATTTGTACTCGTTGTGAATACGCAGGCCACAAGAAGTAATTAGGTGTTTTTTTTATTTGTTATATCACTTTTACTCAGGCCATGCTAGCTGGCAACAAATGATTCCATTCATTATGCTAAGCTAAGCTAGCGCCGACCCTGTCAAACTAAAACAATGCATGCACTGAGACAAAAATGCATTTGCCCACCTATCTAAATGTAGGAAAGAAGGTGAATAATCCCTATTTCAAAAAACGGTTAAAGAACACATTAATGTGCACATTAGATACAGTGTATAGATACATTGCATTGAATGGTATTAATTATAATATTACCGTATTTTCCGCACTATAAGGCGCACCGGATTATAAGGCGCACCTTCAATGAATGGCCTATTTTAGAACTTTTTTCATATATAGGGCGCACCGGATTATAAGGCGCATAGAATAGAAGATCCTGCAGTCAAACGTTTGACTGGGTTTGCGTTATGCAGTGGTCACCAACCTTTTCAAGCCTAAGATCACATCCAAAGTCCAAATGTAAACCAAGATCTACCACTTGCAAAAAAATATGAAAAAACAAGTTGCTGAGCTGTAAAACCTTGTTTATACTCGACGCGTCCGCATGAGCGCGAAGGTAATAAAAAAACTAATATCCGTCTGCTCGGGCAGATTTGGCTCAAAGTCATGCATCTCCGGATGCGAAGATGCATGACTTTGAGCATTATCTGCCCGAGCAGACGGATATTAGTAGTATATCTCATCACACCGGCACCCAGTTTGCGCGTCTAAATCAGTTGTATGGTCTGGTGTTCAGTCTAAAACAAAATAGTTGCGTCAAGTATAAATGCCTCGTCTGTATGGGGAGTTGCTCGCGCTCCGTTGCCAGGCGAAAGTATAAACAAGGTTTAAGTCAGCGGTTGTTTTATCCATATATAAGGCGCTCCGGATTATAAGGCGCACTGTCGTTTTTTGAAAAAATTAAAGGCTTTTAAGTGCGCCTTATAGTGCGGAAAATACGGTAATTTATGGCCATTTTACCCACATATTGCATAAAGTAAAAAGGTGTATCAATTCATTCTGTTATATCTTTCATAACATAGTTGAGAATCATCTTTATACAAATTTTGGTTAAAAAAATCCAGAAACCCCAAAATTTATTGGTGATTGAAAAAAAAAAAATCCCATTGTTTTTTCCTATACATATAATTTCATGTCATTTTATTTTTTAAACAACTTAGTCCTGGTGTAAACTACAGAGGACTCATTGTCAATTCATCCATGTAAGTGCGATTACAAACAATAGCAGTAAGGTGACTGCAGACCCTCGCCCCAATCTTGTAATGTTCAAGAAAGTGAAACCAAATGTTAGCATCTGTTTTCAGATGATCATAGAAAGGCCAAGATCTGATTATCTTCCTTGCCTAATAATTGAACCAGATCAGTATATTTTAAGTTCTGTGAGGGGACATACTCACACAGACAAACAGATGGACGCATGGGTCTAATTACTCTAATTACAATACCCTTAAATCTTTAGATCTCTTAGATATGTAATGTGCTTCGCTAATACAACTATGTCAAGTAATACAATTTAAAAAGGTAAAACTTTACAAAATTATGTAAACAAATATGTGCAGTGTACGCTGAAGAATGTGTGTCCTGTCATCCCTGTTACTCTGGTCAGTCCTGTTATGATGTCAATCCTGTTACTGTCATTCATTTCATAAAAAATATATTTGAAATGGCCTTCCAAGTTTTTCCATTGTAACCCTATCTATATTGTATTTTTGACAAAGCCATTCTTTTAATATCTCTCTTGTAAAAATATATATTTTTCTTAATTGACATGTGATCACCCTCCAAAATTTGTATGTTCTTGGTCATCTGAATGACAAATATAAGATTGAAAATTTTTGAAACAATTCCAGTGAAAAGAGGGACTAAAATACTGCTCATATATGTGAAAACTATAATATATTTCTAATTAAAACTATAGTATATAGTAACGCATGTGTCTGTAACAGGCATGACAAAAATATCAAAACATGAGGTAGATAAATAGTCATAAAATAAAAAATTACATAGCCTGAGATGGCACAATACAATTTCTTGTTATTTTATGCTGTCTTCATTTAATGGATATTTTAAAAAAAATGTTTAAACTTATTTTATATTTTAATTTTTCACTGATTTCGTGGAATGACCCATATATATATATATATATATATATATATATATATATATATATATATATATATATATATATATATATATATATATATATATTCACCCTCCCCTCAAAGAATTCTGAGCAGAAGTTGTTGAAAGTGGACAAAAGAGACGGATTAAAACACCAGGTGTAAATGGGAAAGTGTCTCCCTTGTCTACTTGTGATCAACCAAAACGCATCTTAATACCAGGTGCAAACAGGGCCTAAATGTTGTGGAATCTCAAGTTAAAGCAACAAGGCAACATCATGACAGTAGCATGTTCTCAGCAAATACTGATTTCATCCTTAAAATGATATTTCTATTATTATCTTTGTACAAACACAAGAATTAAAAGCAGAATTCAGTGGTCAAAGTTCTAACTAAAACTCTTCCATTTGCTGCTCTAGGCTGCAACGATACTGCTCAGGCAGACATTGTGCTCCTTGTGGACTCTTCTGGTAGCATTGGAGACAATTTTAAAGAAGTGAGGAAGTTCCTCCATGCTTTTGTGGACAGATTTAACCTTGACAAGGTTAGAGTGGGACTTGCCCAGTTTAGTGACAGAACATACCAAGAGTTCCTACTTGGAGACTATTTAGATAAGGGAGACCTGCACCAAAAGTTGGATGATCTCATCTACCGTGGAGGAGGCACCAAAACCGGTCAGGCCTTGACTTTCATCCGTGAGAATTACTTCAACCTGGCCAGAAAGAATATCTCTGGCATTGCCATAGTCATCACAGATGGGGGATCAAGTGATGCTGTAGATGAACCTGCCCAGAGACTACGAAATATGGGAGTTGCCATCTTTGTCATCAGGGTGGGAACAGGCAACATGGAAAAGCTGCGCACCATTGCTAATTACCCACATGAAGAGTTCTTATTCAGTATTAACAGTTATCAAGAACTGCAAGGTCTTCAAGAGAGTCTGCGCAACAAAGTGTGCTTTACTGTGGGCGTCCAGTCAGAAGGTAACATTTTACCTTGTATGCTTTCCCATTTGTGTTTATACAGTGGGATTGTTGAATATAAAAATCCTTAAAATGAATACAAACAAAACCAAAACTTTCCATAAATGTACACTGTAAAAATATATGTTCATGATTTGGTATCACAACATTTTTCCTTTAGTCAAATCAAATTAGATAATTTATGTGGTTCAGATAACATAATATTTTTAGTTTATGTTGATTAAACCAATCTCCTTCATTGTATCAACTCAAATTTTTCATTTTAATGAACTTAAAATTGAGGCAACCAGGTTACTTACTTTTTTAAGTTGAACCAACAATCATTTTTTACAGTGCACATGCTTTGAGTCCCATCATACTGTTAATCTGCTGTTGTCTGCACCCTAGTGTTTAAATTGTTTAGATATAAATAATTTATTTGTTTCCATTCTCTTCAGCTTTTTTGAAAAAATATGCTGATATCTTCATACTGGTTGATAGTTCAGCATCTAGACAAGAGCAGCCAATAATAAGGAATTTGCTCTATAGACTGGTCAACCAGCTCGACATGGGAAAGAATGCTAATCGTGTCGGCCTGGCTCAGTTTAGCGAAAATGTCAAAGAGGAATTCCTGCTTAATACTGACAAGACCAAGAGTGAGATTGGGATAATGATGCGCAACCTTCAGCTAAGGCCTACAGGGAAGCGTAGAATTGGCCATGCAATTGAATATGCTCGCACAAATTTCTTAAATAGCGCTGCTGGAAGCCGTGTATCTGAAGGATTTAAGCAGTTCCTGTTAGTCATTGCAGCTGGAAAATCTGATGATGGTGTCATCCAAGCATCCCGTAAAATTAATAAAGAAGCAGTGACGGTTCTTGCTGTTGGCTTAAACAACGCTGATTCGTATGAGATGAAGGACATCTCTAGTCAACAGCACAGCTACAAGTTAGTAGGCAACATTCAATCAGTGCTACAGAAACTTAAGTCTGCCATTGACAAATGGGAGGACGCTGCTGTCACAGAGGGTGAGTGTGTGCATAATCTTATATTCTTTCAATAAAATTCATAGTGTTATTAAACTTTTTCCGCCTTGGTTTGGCTTTTAATTATGACTGGATTTGAAAAACTATTATGTATTACATAATCCAAAAGACTTTGGTTTTGTAAAGTTATTGTGTCTTTTGACAGAGTGCAAGTCTGACGTGGTGGCAGATATCGCTTTTATTGTTGATCAGTCCAGCAGTATCAGATCCAAAAACTTCCAACTTGTGCGCAACTTTCTCGAGAGCACCATCAGAGGTCTCGACATGGGCAAGGGAAAAATACAGGTAGCTTTGATCCTCTATAGCGACGTCCCTCGAGCTGATGTGTACTTGAACACCTTCGCTGATAAGGCTGACATCCTGCGCTACATCAGTAGCATGGCATATGGTCGTGGTAAAACATACACCGGAGCTGCTCTGAAGTTTGCCAAAGAGCATGTGTTTACCAAAGCAAGAGGTAGCAGAAAAGATCGGCATGTTCAGCAGGTTGCTGTTGTTATCACCGATGGAAAGTCCACAGATGACGCGGCCAGTGCTGCAGCAGATTTACGGCGATCAGGCGTCACTGTATTCGCGCTTGGTATTAAAGACGCAAAAGAGGATGACATGAGAGAGATTGCATCCTACCCACCAAACAAGTTTGTGTTAAATGTGGAACGCTTTGATCAACTAAATTCCCTTGCGAAGATTTTAACCAAAACACTTTGCAATGAAATCACAGATGCCATCATACCTAAAATCCCATTTGACACAATATTAAAAGGTTTGCACAATATTTTTAATCCTTTTCTTTTTTTTTACTAGCACAATGTTCAACCTGTTTCACAATTCCAATTTCATAATGGAATACTCTTTCACTACTTTGTAGGTTGCAAGCAAACAGTCAAAGCTGACATATACTTCCTTGTGGATGAATCAAGAAGTATATCCTCTGCCGACTTTGAAGATATGAAGAAATTCATTAGTAAATGGCTTGATGTGTTTGAGATTGGGAGTAACAATGTGCGCTTTGGAGTAGTGAAGTTTGCAAGCCGTGCAACCACAGTTTTCCGATTACACGACTATAGCACAAAAGCTGGTGTGAAAAAGGCAGTGAAGGATCTCGTTATGAATGGAGGGGGCACCAGGACTGATCTGGGGTTAAGAGAAATGATACCGCTATTCAAAGAAGCTGAAAAAACACGTATCGAAAATGTTCGTAAGCTGCTGATTGTAATCACAGATGGCAAATCAGCAGGGACAAAAGAGTCGGTAGATGTTCCTGCTAACATACTGAGAACAGAACAGGATGTCACCATTTATGCTATTGGTGTGAAAAATGCATCTGAGCCCGAGCTCATTTTGATATCTGGCAGTCCAAAAAGAACGTATTATGTCAAAAACTATGATCTTCTCAAGGATATTAAGAAAGACATCCTTATAGAAATATGTTCCCATGAAGGTAAGAAATTCAATTTATGGCATATGTTTATATGGTATGTTTGCACTGTTACTTGATTTGCACAATATTATGTTTGCACCGTTATTTGATTTTCACAATTTTTTATTAAATTTGGTGATACAATAATAACGATGCGTGCCTATAAATGACTGCCAGTGTCCGATTGTTGTTTCAAGATTCTTTTCACAGAATGAGTGTTCACTTTATAAATTTCTTGTTTTTAGGTTGTGAAGGTCTTGTTGCAGATGTTGTCTTCCTGATTGAGGGATCAGAAAGTGTTAGCACTGAATGCTTTGAAAACATCAAGGAAATAATGCAGTCTGTGATAGAAAAGTTTGCGATTGGACCAAACAAGGAGCGTGTTGCAGTTGTTCAGTATGGCACAAACACAGAAGAGGAGTTTTCCTTGGATACATTTGATGATAAAGCTAGTTTATTACAGGGAATTAGAAACATCAAACAGAAGAATGGAAGAACTTACACTGGAAAAGCACTTACAGAAGTATTGCAATCTTTTGTCAAGACTAAAGAAGACCGCTCCAGTGCCTTGAAGTTCTTGATAGTTCTTACAGATGGAGATAGTAGGGATGATGTAAAAGAACCTGCGAAATTCCTGAGAGACAATTCCATCAACATTTATGCCGTTGGTATGAGACATGCAAACAGATCTCAGATTCATGCCATTGCTGGATACCGTGACCGTGTGTTCTTTGAAGACACAGTTCCTACCATGAAAGAATTAGGTGGTGAGGTTCTTTTCAAGATCTGTAACAAAGGTATGTAAACAAAATCTGAGATTTTTGAAAGAGATCACATTATGTCGGTAACCTCTTTTAGTTGATGTTAAAGTGTAAGTTGCAGGTTAACCACCACAGCCAATTAATGTGTAAATTAAAGTGCTCTATATGTATATATTTAATTATTTCTGTCTTAAAATGCGTTAAAATAACATTTATTGGGGTTTCTTCGAAGGTAGCGTGTTTTTTCAGTAACTGGTGATGACGTCATAAGAGGAACTCGCAACCCATACTCTGCTAGATTCTTACTGTATTATGGCTATTTGGAGAATGACTGAGGATGTGGGAAACCATCAAATTATTTATGGACCACAGCCCTACAATTTTTAACTGGTCAGGCGTGAGAGAGGGGAGGAAATTGCCAGGACCCATGGCACTCAAAGAGTTATTAATGCTTGGTGTGAGGAGAATGAGTGGAGGGTTGGCCAGGTGTCCTGGTGAGTAGCTACGTTAGAGCTAGTCTAGGCTAGCCTGGTGCAAACTTAACCCGGATAATATAAGGGAACAAACCAGTCTTTTCAAAATCTTGCCGTCATGTAGAATAGCAAGGAGGGACAATGACTGAAGACATTATTTACTTACATGGTGTCAGTCCAAATCAGAGCTGTAGAGATGCACACACTGCACAGGCACCAACCGCTAGTCTCATCGACGCCTCAAACGTCATGTAATACCCTTCCTCAATCCACGCTTTATCAATTTCTCACGATTTAATTAGCGATGTTTATTGTCAGAAAAGAAAAAGAGAGATCGATGTCTCCATCGCTGTGTTTGTGTGGGCTATGCCACCCAATTGAATTAGCAGTGGAGAGTAGCCTATGTGCTGCCGTGAGGTGAACGTGTTTTGGAGTTTAGTGGAACAGCTCGACCTGCGACCGGCTGATCTGACGTGCCTGAACCCGGTGCCTGAACCCGTTTGTTTTGCGAATAGCTTATTCTCATTTCAGGCAGGATCACGGTCCCCTTGAAGTCAGCACACACGAGTAGCCTGTGTTTACAGTTGAGTTATTTTATCCATAATTTTTTTTAACAAATAAAACATACAACCAACTTTTCTGTAGTTATGTAAGGCATCTATAGCTTTCAAAGAAATACAACATTGAAGAGTACCATACTTAATGCATGAGTAATTACATTTAGCTGCTAGCGTACTATTGACTATGCCGGTAACTCTACTAGTGAGTTCCTCTTATGACGTCACGCCGCATCTAGTGGAAGGGAGCGGGAGCGGTTAAAACCACTGTTAAAAGTGCCAACTTTTCATATTATATTCAGCATTTTGGTATAAAAAACAATGGTGGGCGGTTCTTATCTTTATGTTTAATAAACACATTGCATTATCTTCGTCAAAAAAATTTAACCTGCAATTTACACTTTTAAGTTTTGTGTTTTTTAGTCCATGTTTGTTAGCTTTGAGGGCATCTACTGCTAGTGTACTCTTAAAAGTTTTTTTGGGTGAACTGTCCCTTTAATGTGTACATCTTCTAAAAGATTGTCAGTTTTCATGTGTATTATAGTAAAAACCAAAGCCAGAGTGACTTTTTCAAATGACTTCTTACATTATGATCATTTATCTTTCCAGAATGCAAGACACCCGAACTGATTGACATAATCTTCCTTTTGGATGTCTCTGGTAATCCCAATAAAGATGGTTTCAAGGAAATGATCCACTTAATATCATATGTGGTGAGCAAATCTGTGGTTGAAAAAAAACGGGTACAATTTGGCGCCATCACCTACTCTAACAGCCCTCAATCCGAGTTCACCCTGAAAGAGTACAACAGTCAGGCTGATGTTCTGAGGGCTATCTCAAACCTCAAATCTTCAGGGGGCAGAAGAAACACGGCCCGGGCCCTTAAATACACACTCTCCTACTTTAACACAACTCATGGTGGACGACGGCCACGGAATGTACCCCAAGTGCTAATTCTGATTACAGATGGCAAGGTTAATGATTTAAGTGAACTGGACACTTGGCCTGAATCCCTGAATAATTCAGAAGTCAACTTTTTTGCTATTGGTACTGAAGATGCAGATAAGGTCCAGCTAAGGGAGATGGCAGGAGAGAAAGGACGAGTGCACTATGCAAACACCTACCTGGATCTGCATGGACTACAAAAAATAATAACCCGAGAGCTTTGCCATCTTACCAAACCAAGTAAATTTCTTATCACCTTTTATCAGTGCTTGGGAATAACTAGCTAAAATGGCAATGCAACTAACTTAGCTACATTTATCAGTTGTTCAGCTGTTTTTAAAATTCTGCAGATTTTCTAATAACAAGCTTCCCTGTTAAATTGATGTCACAACTCCAGTTACAGATCATTTGGAATTTTTTTTCTCTTTTATGTTGTATTAAGTGTGAATGAATCTGTTCACTTTTAATGCTGACATGCTATTTGAGTTCATTTGTTAAAAAAAAAAAAATCTGAAAATGTATGGCACAAAGATTTTGAACAAATTAACTTAAAGCTCAACGTCTGAATGTTCTTCTGATTAAATTATTTCAAAGGAATGTTACTGTATTTAAAAATAGGTTGACCACTTAAATAGCTTAAATGTATTCAGCCACTTTTTGTCAGTAACTGCGTATTAAATAGATTAATTTCTGCATAATCACTTCATGCATCTAAGTTGATCGGATGTCCATTTATACTTAAATCTTTCACTGCAAAATAGATATAAATCTGACCTACTCTTCTCATGTTATGTGGCAATATAATTCAGTTTAAAGCTCTATCTATGCCCCATATGATGCTTAGTGTTTGTGTTTATTAGTTGTTGTCTCCTTCACACATGTGGAGTTGCATCTTGTATGTGTCTCATTCTACCTTCTGAGATACACTCACCTAAAGGATTATTAGGAACACCATACTAATACTGTGTTTGACCCCCTTTTGCCTTCAGAACTGCCTTAATTCTACGTAGCATTGATTCAACAAGGTGCTGAAAGCATTCTTTAGAAATGTTGGCCCATATTGATAGGATAGCATCTTGCAGTTGATGGAGATTTGTGGGATGCACATCCAGGGCACGAAGCTCCCGTTCCACCACATCCCAAAGATGCTCTATTGGGTTGAGATCTGGTGACTGTGGGGGCCATTTTAGTACAGTGAACTCATTGTCATGTTCAAGAAACCAATTTGAAATGATTCGAGCTTTGTGACATGGTGCATTATCCTGCTGGAAGTAGCCATCAGAGGATGGGTACATGGTGGTCATAAAGGGATGGACATGGTCAGAAACAATGCTCAGGTAGGCCGTGGCATTTAAACGATGCCCAATTGGCACTAAGGGGCCTAAAGTGTGCCAAGAAAACATCCCTCACACCATTACACCACCACCACCAGCCTGCACAGTGGTAACAAGGCATGATGGATCCATGTTCTCATTCTGTTTACGCCAAATTCTGACTCTACCATCTGAATGTCTCAACAGAAATCGAGACTCATCAGACCAGGCAACATTTTTCCAGTCTTTAACTGTCCAATTTTCGTGAGCTCGTGCAAATTGTAGCCTCTTTTTCCTATTTGTAGTGGAGATGAGTGGTACCCGGTGGGGTCTTCTGCTGTTGTAGCCCATCCGCATACCTCGGTTGTAACGAGTGGTTATTTCAGTCAAAGTTGCTCTTCTATCAGCTTGAATCAGTCGGCCCATTCTCCTCTGACCTCTAGCATCAACAAGGCATTTTCGCCCACAGGACTGCCGCATACTGGATGTTTTTCCCTTTTCACACCATTCTTTGTAAACCCTAGAAATGGTTGTGCGTGAAAATCCCAGTAACTGAGCAGATTGTGAAATACTCAGACCGGCCCGTCTGGCACCAACAACCATGCCACGCTCAAATTTGCTTAAATCACCTTTCTTTCCCATTCTGACATTCAGTTTGGTGTTCAGGAGATTGTCTTGACCAGGACCACACCCCTAAATGCATTGAAGCAACTGCCATGTAATTGGTTGATTAGGTTAATTGCATTAATGAGATTAATAGTAATCCTAATAATCCTTTAGGTGAGTGTATTTGTAGCTATATGCAATATAGAAGTGTTATGCAGAATATGCAGTATTCAGCAAAATCTGAAGTGACCAAGTTTAAATAAACCCTAAATCATAAGTTGCTTGCCAATCTAGTTTCAATGTTGCTTCCTCAACACTGCGAACTATGCTTTTGTTTTTGTCTCAATTAATGTTGTTTGTCCTAATGTTTTTTTGTTTCTCTTTCTAGTTTGTGAGAGGGAGCTATCAGACCTGGTTTTTTTAATTGATGGATCAGAGACTATTAAGGGACCAAGTTGGAAAATTATCAGACAAACCATGATTGGCATTGTGAAAGAACTGAATATTGCTCAAAACAAATGGCGAGTGGGTGTCGCCCAGTTCAGCGATGTATTCTTGCCTCAGTTTCACCTGCACGATTGGACTAGTTTTGATGAAGTGGAGAAAGCTATAAACGAAATTCAGCAAAGAAAGCAGGGCACACATACTTGGGGCGCCCTGAATTTAATTAGACAGTACTTCACAAAAGAGAATGGATCCAGAATAGATGAAGGAGTCGCTCAGAATCTCCTGCTGCTTACAGATGGAGACGCTACAGATCAAAAAGACTTGAATGCATTAGCTTATCTCAGAAAAAAGAAAATAGAAATAACTGTTATTGGGGTTGGCAATGAAATAAATAATACATCTGAGCTGGTTGAAATAGCTGGGTCACCTGACCGGGTCCTCATTGAGACTTACGAAACCCTTCAACTGAAGACAACTATAAAGAAAGTGTTTAGTAAGCTCTGTGAAAACAATCCTCCCACATGTAAGTAATTACTTTTTATACTATAATTGATAATTATTATTATAAACTAAATACTTTACATATCAGTATCACTGTTTCTAAACTTGATGAGCTGCCGCCTGTTTCCAAATATGACCATTAAAATGCTGCCTTATGTGGGAGCTCAATAAGTTTTGAATTTAGAGCAATAGTTATAGGGTTAGTTCACCCAAAAATTAAATTTATGTCATTATGTACTCACCCTCAAGTCATTCCAAATCCGTAAGACATTCATTCATCTTCGGAACACAAATGAATATATTTTTGATGAAATCTGACAGTCTCTACGCAACTACCACTTTCAAACCCCAGAAAGGTAGTAGATACATAATTTAAGTAATCCATGTGACTCTAGTGGTTTAACCTCAGTTTTATGAAGCAACGCAAGAGCAGGCATTGTTACATGAACTCATGTTGGACATTAGGCTAATAAAAAATACACTTGAAAGTGTCAGTTGCACAGCTGTCAGTGGAGGGACGGGAAGCTCTTAGATTTCATCAAAAAGATCTTCATTTGTGTTCTGAAGATTAACAAAAGTCTTATGGGTTTGGAACGACATGAGGGTCAGTAATTAATGACAGAATTTTCATATTTGAGTGAACTAACCCATTCTTAATGGTCCGTCATTAATAGGTAACTACTGTATGGTAGTTGATAGTAGTAGCTGAAGTGTTAATGTAGTACTACTCATTTTGTCCTGCATTACTTCCTGCATAGTTACCTATTAATGACGGGACATTTTTCTTGTGTTACCAAAAAGTCTTCTAACATGGTAAATGGTAATATACTGTGTAGACTGTTCTATACATGTATTGTATGCATGGTATTAATGATAATGATGTAAACTATTTTGTCTATTCCCTTTCTTGAAGATTGTGACCTATTGTTTTGTTTGAACAGATTGCAATATTGACATTGCCTTTGGGTTTGACTTGTCCAAGCAATTAAGCCTGTTGAGGCCTCAGGTGGAAGCCGCCATCCAACAGATCTCCAAGATGGGTGATCTGTGTTGTTTCAAAGTGGACCAAATTACAACTAGATTTGGCTATAGGCTAGTGTCTGGACGAGATGGCCGTGTTCTGGAGGAATTTGGCTTTGACAAGTACAACGAGGATGTGGTCAGGAAAGTGATGTCATTGAAACCTTCGGAGCCCCTTGCCTTCAACAAGCTTCTGTTAGAATCCTTCAAAGGAATGTTTGTCTCCTCTGAAGCCAAGGCAAAGGTGGGAATGTGTCTGAGATATAAAGTTGACCATCAAAATGATTGTCAACTATATTACATTCTTTATATGAATGTTCCCTTAATTACACAACAGCACCTCTGCTGATGTTATTTAAAAATGATTTTGTTTTTGGGATGTTTACTGACATAGAAACATAGTTAAACTATTATTTATACAACCAAAGAAACACTATGCACTTTT
Organism: Abramis brama; assembly: GCF_963993115.1. Taxonomy (NCBI): domain Eukaryota; kingdom Metazoa; phylum Chordata; class Actinopteri; order Cypriniformes; family Leuciscidae; genus Abramis; species Abramis brama. The sequence goes on along the minus strand of NC_139981.1, from coordinate 4,176,647 downwards.
ATTTGCTATCATATTTGGTAACACTTTATTTTAAGGTGACGTTGTTGCATCGCACTTAAGGACTGACACTAATATTATAGCACCAATAATATAGCACTAATATTAATTATTAACTGCTTACTATTTTAGTTATGTTTAGGGTTAGGGCTTGGTTTTGGGTTAGTTGCTTGTAATTATGCATGATTTACTGTTATTACTATATTAAGTACATGTAGTAACATGTAACTATGTCACCTTAAAACAAAGTGTGATATTTTACCCAAAATGGTGAATTAAATTGCATCTGTAAGAGGACTATTGGAAAAAATATATACATTTTAAAAATACAAATATGGTTGGGAAATCAGATTCAGCATTTTGATCACTTAGATCCATATTGGACACCTAGATTGCATTAAAGCAACACTAAGTAACATTTTTTACCTTAAAATAATGTTTCCAAAATCGTATCAGTGGTTCATCAAGTCGTAACAGGGTGAACGGCACTTCTGGATTCGCTTTGCAGCCCTATATCTGAGACATAAGAAAACTACAAATTTGACTTGCTTTACGTCAAGCGTTACAATAGTCATCATTTAGTTTTTCTTCGTTTCTGATGTCGCAATACATCATACTTTCATGAAATCATGCAACATACTCTACCTTTTCTGTGGACATCGTTCATTCCAAAGCCGGTGCTGGATAAACAGCGGGCGTGCGTGCGACGGTAGGCTGCGGGTGGCGAAATTATTTACGACAGCGGTAATAGACAATTCCGCTTCTAACCTGTAGGGCGACCGAAGAGGAAAAGTTCCTTAATGTTGCTTTAAATATTTATTGCTCATTCAAGACAACCTGAGACAATGAAACTCAGAGTTTACACAGAATGATGCTGCTAAAACCTCTGACATTTCATTGTATGTTTGTGTCTAGGTTTTAATAATCTTCACAAACGGGTTGGATGATAGCATTGAGCATTTAAAGGAGAGTTCAGACAGACTTAAACAAAGTGGTAAGTAGCAAAAAATATCCCAAAGTATTTTAAGATAGATCCACCCATTCCTACACTAGAGAGATTCCTTGATTTGTTCAGTTTAATGCAGAACTATAATTCATTTTGTAAAAGGATATACGTAGTTACCCCTCCCTCTCCATCTGCAAATCTGAGGTTGCATATTGATTTTGTTTTGTTTAATTTTGAAGCACTGCCTTTTCTCTTATTAGTACTGTAGTCTTTCATAGCCCCCATGTGTTTTTTTTTGGAGGACTTTTCCCCCATTTAACCTGAGCGAAGTCAAGGTGAATTGAAGTCAAGTTTAGAGACTGTGACCCTGAACTTGAACCATTTCAAAGCTATTTGTGCTTATTTCTGATGTGTAAACTAGGGGTCAGCGCACTGCTGATTGTGTCTTTGGAGGGAGAAATGGATGTTCAGCAGCTGGAATTTGGCAGAGGTTTCGGGTACATGCAACCACTGACTGTCAACATGCTGAACTTAGGCAATGCTCTTATGAAACAAATTGTAAGTATGAAAGGGACATAATGATTCGATTTGATTTCTACAAGAAGCCCTTCAAGAGACCCATATGTAAATCACATATGGACAGAGGCGGACAGAGTACACAACTACATTACTTGAGTAAAAGTACAGATACCCCTTGCTAAATTTTACTCAAGTACAAGTAAAAGTACTACAGTCAGATGTCTACTTAAGTAAAAGTACTAAAGTACTTGTTTTTAAAAGTACTTGAGTATCAAGAGTACAAGAGTACATTTTCTAAATATTGCATTACTACTGCCACAGTGCTTACATTGGTAAACACAGCAAACACTTCAAGCGAAAACTATCATTAACTTGTTCAGAAAATTTAAATAGTCTGGCGAGGTGGGGCCACGGGTTGGCACATTCCCGGGACGCAATATTTTTTTTCCCAGGATGGTAGGGGAAGACTCATGAATATTCATTAGGGAAGTCATCCCTGATTGGTCTGATGACCTACCCCTAAACCTACCCGTCACTGGGGTTCTTATGACCTCCCTAACCCCGCCCCTAAACCTACCCGTCACTGGGGTTAAGACCAATCAGGGATGACTTCCCTAATGAATATTCATGAGTCTTCCCCTACCATCCTGGGAAAAAAAATTTTTCGCTCCCGGGATGGACCTGCTGCGTCTTCATCCATTGTTTCGTCCATGGTTTCGTCTCTTATCTAAATCTGACCATGGAGTTGACTTTAGCGGAAAGCTGAAGGTGATTGCTGATAGGCTGTCCCAATCAGTGGCGCCTGCACAATCCAATCACGTTTGAGAGGGAAACAACAAATTGAGGGTTTCCGAGATTTTTCTTTTTTCCTTTTTTTAAATTTTTTTTTAGAAGAAGTAACGGGTACTCACAGTTATGGATAGAAATATAGTGGAGTAAAGAGTACAATATTTGCCTCTCAAATGTACTTGAGTAAAGTCATGAGTACTCCCCAAAAATGATACTCGAGTAAAGTACAGATCCCTCAAAATTGTACTTAAGTACTATACTCAAGTAAATGTACTCCGTTACTGTCCGGCTCTGCATATGGATGCTAAATTTAAGACACATTTCCGCTCGTAACTTCATGAAACATAAATCGATCGTGAAAAATGACATATCGTTATTTACAGCAGGAGCTCACGATTAAAAAGAGCCCATATCTCAATATATTCCATCAATCAGATCTGAAGATATTCCTCATGGCGTAAGGTTTTCGCTTATAACTTCATGATGCATGCACAGCTCGTAGAAAATTGCACAACATTATTTTCAGAAGACTCACGATTAAAAAGAGCCCAAACTCAGCATAATCCATCACTCAGATCTAAAGCTATTCCTCATGGAGTTGTAACACATGAAACCCCGCAGGCGCACACAGAGCCTTGTATACAGATGGAGCACTGATGTTGTGTTTTAACTCAATGAAGCATGCATAAATTGTGGAAAATGCCACATCGTTATTTACAGCAGATTGGTAAGATTAAAAAGAGCCCAAACTCACCAAAATCTGTCACTCAGATCTAAAGATATTCCTTGTGGACTTCTAACACATGAAGTTGCACAGGCACACCAATGAAGTAGTAGTAGTATGCTATGTTGTTTTGATGTGACGTTTCAGCTCATATTTCCATGAAACTTGCATGGATTGTGAAAAATCGAACATCTTTAGTGACAGCAAATTCTCTAGATTACAAAGAGCCCAACATAATCCATTGCACTGATCACGATATATTCCTCACGAAGTGATGCATTCTTGGCTAAAAAAAACAAGTCTCTCATCTTTCCGGGGTGCTTTCCAGTGTTCCCGGAACCGTCCGTGCTCGTTTTCAAACGTGGAATAACACAAAATATGTGTCATCTTAAAGCTTAGAATCTCATCTTTTTAAAGCATCTAATATTATAAAATAATATAAAATATTCATTATCATATTTTGCCTTGATTAACACAAAATTGGTGTCATTTGAAAGCTTAGAGTCTGAACTTTACTGAATGTAGCCAATTTGAAAAGTATTGCAGAGTTATTTGCTGATAAATAGAATTTCTTTTTTTCATAATCTTTTTTTTCATACTTTTTTGTACTATGTACTGCAATGTGTCAAAAATATCATACAGCTCATCATTCACAGATCATTGAAAATGGCACTTCATTTTTTACAGCATATTATTACAATTAAAATGAGCCCAAAATGAACATGATCTATTGCTTTTATGACAAGATATTCTTCATGGAGAAACAATTTAAAAAATGCCCATTAGGGGGCGTCAAGGACTGAACAAAAAGGCTATCTTGGTTCCAAATGCTGTAACTTTTGATTCCTTGATCCAATCCAATTTTCCTCCTACCTTATTTCCTTCCTGAGTTATTCCATGTCAAATAAGAAAGATATGCAAAAACATAATAAAAATTATATATATATTTTGTCTTTTATCAGCCGTTTCTCGGCAGGAGAATGTCCAAATGTAATTTAATTTATATTTTCCAAAAATTTGAAAAGTGTTCTTTACGATACCTACCTTTTGACTATCCTTGCTATAGTTTTGAAGTTATGAGTCTTTAGTTTTGTGTATGTCAGTCAGAAAACAACCATTTTTTATTGCCTTCCAAATGTGTGAGGACTAAACAAAAAGGCTACCTTTGTTCCAATTGCTGTAACCTTTGAGTACTTTATGCGATCACCACAAAATTTGATCCAGATGCAGCTCACATTTAGGGGAACTTTTCCCCTACCGTATTTCCTTCCCGAGTTATTGCATGTCAAACAAGAAAGATATGCAAAATCATAATAAAAATTATATATATTTTTTGTCTTTTATCAGCAGTTTCTTGGCAGGAGAATGTCCAAATGTAATGTAATTTATATTTTCAAAAAAAATATGAAAAGTGTTCTATCAAACAATACCTACATTTTGACTCTCCTTGTTATAGTTTTGGAGTTATGAGTCTTTACTTTTGTGTGTCATTCAGACAAAACAACTTTAAGGATTTAGGGTTTAGGACTCGCAGTTTTCAACTCTTGCCAAGCTTTTATTTTTACACCATCTGCACAAGTTGCATCAATGGCTTGGCAGCTGTTCTGAAAGAAATTTTATAATTGAAACTGAATGTTTATTTTGTGTATTTTAACTGCAGACTTTTCAAAGCTATTTTCCTTCAACTTGTGTAGATGTGCATCGTGTAGTGTTGCGCATGCTGTTGCGCTTTTTCACTCTCTCATTAAATAAATGAGCAATTTGAATTTTTTATGCTTTTCATTTGGCCTTTGTTTCAGGAGCCAGATTTTACATCCTACAGAAAATTATATATTGCACAAATATCAAATATTGAAATGTATTAATATTACCATGAACTACTTTGACACAGTGATATGCACAATTATTAACATCTTTGATTTCCACATTGTGATCGACACAAACCATTTCAACTGGACCAATATTTAAAGTAGTCTGGATTGTAGCTTGTGTAGATGTGTTTATAGTTTTCAGAGATGTCATGTCCGTGTTGCCAACTGTCTAATTTGGCGAGCTTCTATGAAGTGAATTTGTGGTAAAATACCCTAAAATTTAAATGCATGGCCTGTGACTTCAGCAGCAATAGACGAACAGTTCCATACATTGTGCGCCTTTCTCTCCCCTCAGGAAACAGTGGCGCTGAGGGAATGCTGCAATGTTACTTGTTCATGCACTGGTGTACCTGGACCACAAGGACCCCCTGGAGAAGCGGGTCAAAAGGTCAGAGATCCTCAATATGTGGATTTACATCATTTTTCTTGTTTCGTTCATCTTCATTGGATTTTTTCTCACTGAGCTTGACACATTATGCAAAGGATAAATGCATTTCTGCTTTAGAATTTGACTTTTCCTTGAAGGCAGCATCATTTCTACTTATAAATTCTACTTATGTAGGGCGCACACTCAGTTTTCTGTGTCAGCATCCCTTTTTTTGTTTTTATTATTTAGGGCTCAGTTGGTCAGAATGGTCATCCTGGATTTCCAGGAGATGAAGGTAGCATGGTAAGTAAAAGTGTAAGCCTAATGTATGCTGTTATTCTCAATATGTGTACTTCATATTCCAATTCAGCAACTTCAACATTTGTAATTCAGAAGATGATGTATAGCTGATATCATATAGTTTAGTAGTTTGTTTCGTATGCAATTTTGCCCTATAACCTCATCTGTAGCGATGTGTCGCTGAAGATATAGGACAGAATACACATGTTTTAGAGAGGATGTACACTGTATATGCCATGGATAAATATTCTCTCTCCCGGCATGTGTCTGGCAGGGAGATCGAGGACCACCAGGGTTGAATGGAACTAAGGGATATAACGGTTGCCGTGGAAACAGAGGAATCAAGGTAAAGTAATGTGGTTATCATTGGAGATGCATCTCTTGATGTTGTTTGTATCAGTGCAGTTTTCTGCTTGGAATTTCTGTATTTATCTCAGAATGTGAATTAGCACCGTGTGTCTTAGTACACCACTTGTATTTAGAACATTAATTGTATTGGTATCAAAATAAACAAAAATAAGATTACATACATGGAGACCATGAATCAAATTGTTAATATAAAAAATAAAAATGGTTTAATATTTAGTTATTTAGTGCAAACACATTCATGCATTTAAGTGTGACTTAATGAAATAATTTTTAGGTATAATTACATGATATCTGCATGGCTAGGGTATGTTAAATCAGATGAGATCGTGTTTTTCTGCCGTGCTGAATAAAGGAAATGTTTTAAAATCTCATTTCAATAGGGTCATCGAGGCTACACTGGAAATAAAGTGAGTAACATGAGTTGTTATATTGTTTACTGCCTGTTAGGTCTATTATTGCTCCCACTTAAACAATTACTGTTTGGACTAAATATAAGTAAAAAAAGACACAAAAAAGTGCTTTCTGAATGCTTGTTCTGCTGTTTTTTAATTTTTTATTTTATCTGCAACTACAATTTAGAGAGCACAAAACACTGTAATGGTTTTTAATGAGTATCTTTGGCTTGTTTTTAGGTAAATAATCAACATGTTAAACAGCTTACAAGACATTTTTATGAGAAGCAAAATTACATGGGATTTTATAGAATCTTTTTGCAATGACAGAATATGGTTTTTCATGTGTTTTATACATTAACAAGAAAAAAAAATGTGGAAATGTGCTTGCACTTTTTTTTTTTTACTGGAAATTAAGTCCAGATCAGAAAGTCCTAATTAAATATAATGCTTTTGCAGTGAAGTTAATGGTTTCCTTGAGGGCTTTTTCCAAGCATGCAGATGTAATGTGTAGGGTCACAAACGAGTACATGTTTGTTCAGTGGTTGTTGATTACTTCCCTAAACATGACTGTAAGTGTGTGTGACCCTTTGACCTCTGTCTGACAGGGAGAAGATGGGGAGATCGGGCTGGATGGAGTGGATGGAGAACAGGTTATTTCTCTTACATTCACAGTATCTTAAATGAATATGATGAATGTTCCATTAATCAATCTATATTAATATTATATACAAATATTGGCTGAATGTTTTGCATTTAAACTGTGAAACTGTTTTAAAAAAATTGCAAATTAGCAAAACACTAGGTTGTAAATTTAAGAGCAATAAAATGTGCATTATACAAAGAAATAATTTATGGCTAAAGTTTAGTGATTGTTTAGTGATCTTCGAACGTGACTGAATAAATTCAATAATTTTCATAACGCAAAACTCATGTTATCACCTCGAGAAAACCAATGGAAAAAAACAGAAAATATTTACAGATGATTGATTGCACTATATAGCAAATGTAATGCTGTATTAACCGTTAATGTTAAATACGGGCTGAAAAATCTACTGAGAGGTTTGGAAATTTGAGTCTGAAAAAGTATGGAATTTTTTTAATTAACAATGTCTGTGAACCCTGCAATATGCAGATATATGCATCAAAATATGGTATGCAATTATTGATGAAAAATTGGGAGATTCTCATTTCGAGATTTTTCATACTGTAATCCTACATTTTTAGGATTTAGGAAGTTATGCCTTCTATAAGCATAACATGCCCTCTTTCAGTGCGAGTCTATCAGTATTTTTTGCCTGTTATATCATCCACTAAGCGAAATTCATAGTTTTGTCCACTTAGAAAAGAAGTAGCAAGCCATTCCTCAACAAACCGCATGATTTGAGGAAGTTTAATATGTGAAATATCCCTAACCATAAGTATGAGCAATATTAACAGTATAAATAAATGTGTTTAAGGAATATTAAGTGCTGCCTTGTAAACACTGCAATAAATGAAACCCAATATAAGTGACCTATGAAACTGCAAGCACACATTGTCGCTGGATGAGTTATTGAGTCATTTGATTGGCTGTACTCACTATTTCTGTTGTGTGCAGGGCGATGCTGGTCTACATGGGCTTCCAGGACCTAAAGGAGACCCGGGCAGTGCTGTAACTACACAACCACACACGCATCACAAATGCCATCTGGTTTTGTTTGATCACAGATGCCTGCTTATTACTGTTAATATAAGCAGAAAGAAAATGTAAAAATAACTTCCTCACTAGCTCATGTTATTTTTGTCTTTCAGGGTGTGAAGGGTTTCAAAGGGAGTTCTGGAACTAAGGGACACCGCGGCCTGCGAGGAGATCCTGTAAGGTGTTCCTGTGTGTTTATAGTATCGTTTTAAACGTCTAAACAACCTGACTTGATTTGTCTGTATATGATTCTCTGTTTACATTACAGGGCGCACCAGGAATAGACAACAGAAATCCAGGTCCAAAAGGCGAGAGAGGAGATACTGGGCTCCCGGTGAGGGACCTTTTTTTTTCACTCCTTCTGGAAGATGTTAGCACTGTTTGTTTGGGTGAGAGGGACAGATTGTGTTTCAGTAGTGATCTGTTGTAGATTTACGTTCGTCCTGTGTGATTATATAAACGCACTACTGTAAAATCCTCCCATGCGGCTTTGTATTTTTATAGGCTCTCAAAGTTCACCCTTGTGATTTAATTATATTTAGCATTGTTCATTTTAACATGTGCAATTTGAAATCAACACATGGACACACTTGGCACTGCTCCTCTGAAATGACTTACCTTCTGATGTTAACAGTTGACTGTTTTTTTTTTTTTTTTACTCACTTTGACTGTTTTTAATTTTAAAAAATCCAAATTAAGAGGTTTAACAAAAGAGGAGATTTAGGTGATCAAGTATCAGAAACATATCAGATTTAGAACCACATTTTTCAGGATGTTACAAGAATATCTGATGTGTAACCGATAACAGTAAGAGTGTGTTATGACTGTGTTTTTTCTTGTCAGGGTGACCAGGGGCCTGTTGGAACCCCAGGCAGATTTGGAGATAACGGTTATCCTGTGAGTACATGTACTAGTACTGTGGTAGCTTCTAACTGTACCCATAGCTTCTGTGCTATTCAGGTGTCGCTCATTCCTTGTGCGATTGATCAATAATCATGCTAAAACATTTGTACACAATATCACATAACATTTACATGCGTTAGAGGTATATCTAGACTAAGGTTCAAAAGATTAGGAACACGTTTGTGTTAAGAAATGTATAATTGTATTCAACAAGGATGCATTAAATTGATAAAAAAGGACAGTGAGCACATTTATTATGTTATTATTATTTTAGATAAACGCAGTTCTTCAGAATATTTGTTAATTTTAAAGGATTTTGAGAAAAGACCCTGTAATGCAGTTTCATGCACTTTTCATTACGCAACACAACTATTTTCAGCTGTGATAATAATAAAAAAGGTTGATTGCCAAGTCGGCATATTAGAATGATTTCTGAAGGATCATGTGACACTGAAGACTGGAATAATAACTATTGTTATTACTTTAAGTTGTAATAATATTTCACAATATTACTGTTTATATTACTGTATTTTTGACCAAATGAATGCAGCCTTGGTGAACATAAGGTATTTCAAAAACATTAAAATATCTTACTGATCACAAACTTTTGAACTGTTTAGTAACACGATGGTCCTGATTTGTACGTCTGACGTTTGGTGTGAGATATACAGTATTTAACATTTTCTGCCTCAATATCCTTCATCAGAAGAGAAAATGCATTAAATAAGTTTAAAAGCACATAATTCTTCAGATAACTTGTATTTTGGTGTACTTTGATAGGGTGTTCCAGGAAGAAAAGGCCCACATGGATTACCGGTAATGTAGCATGAAGAACATACATAGAATTCTGTTCTATGTCATTCTGTTCTATTCTTTTTTCTTTTTTTTAAACCTGTTCTATTCTACTTGGTTGTATTTGAATTTAAACAATTTGATTCTCTTTTAATCTTGTTTATTCTAATCTACTCTTTAATTCCAATTCTGGTGTTTATCATATTCTTGCATCCTGATTTATTGTTGTTGTTATTATTAATATTATTATTAGTAACTTGTGTTATTATGTAATCTATTTCATTTTTTAAATATATTCTGTTCTTCTCAGTTCTATACTAATATACTATTCAATTATGTTTTTAAATAAGTCTATTCTTTTTCTGTTCTAACATTCTATTCTCTAATCTAGTATATTCTGTTCTTTTCTAATATAATATAATATGTTCTGTTCATTTCTGTTGTGGTAATGTGTGGTTAATGTGTCTGTAAAGGGTGAATCTTCAAATGAGAAAGGAGAACCCGGAGAGCGAGGGCCTCCTGGTTACCCAGGACAAGTGGTGAGAACTGGGACCGTTCACCCTCATTTAAAAAGAAACACAGACAACAGATTTCAGATGATACAGTGTTGGAATTTATGTGTTGTGTTACGCCTCTCTAAATCTTGCCTGTTCAGGGTCCACCAGGTATTAACGGGGCTAAGGGAGTAAAAGGTCATTCAGGTGTACCTGGAATTCCGGTGTGTATTCGATTGTTTAAACTAGATGCATGTTCATGTATTACCCTTAGAGCAAAACATATATGATATAGAACACATCTGTGAGAACCGTCTGTGTTTTCATAGGGTCCGTTTGGCCCTCCTGGAGATGAAGGTTTAAAGGGAAATCGAGGACACAGAGGGCCAAGGGTATGTAAGACTGATGCATCATGTTTTCTTCCTCCTCCTTTTTTTTCTTTTCCTGAAAAATGCATTTCTTAAAGTATCCCTATAATGCTCTTTCAAATAATACCTTTCATGCAGTGTGTAATTCCAGTCTTACTTCCTCTTATAAACCTACGTAACAAATTTGCATAATGGCAGCCTATGATATTCATTGGCTGCCCGTGAACAATGTCTACTTTGACCCGCCCTCAAACACTGTAGTTGTAGTGTTGTGCAGGTGTGTGATGTATATTATTTTGACCTTGCATGTCAAAACCTATTGTAGCGGACCTCCTAAACAAAGTAGGAACCTTTAAAATGGCATAATAGGGGCACTTTAAACTTCTGTCTTCTGAGTGATCAAGTCTGAATACCAAAAGCATTACAAGGTTTGACTGGCTTTTATTTAGGCAAATTAATACCTGGTTCATGTATAGTATATTATGTAATACTTTTGTGGTCATATAATGTTGCAGAGCAAATTTGTGCTCCTCTTTTCTCAAGTGTGCCTGCTTGTGTTTAGGGTGTACCGGGTGACACAGGGATCAAGGGAGAGCAGGGGCCAAGGGGATTCAAAGGGCCTCCGGTCAGTTGGTGCATTTGAGCATCTTTGAATTTTAAAATGTCCATCTAAAGCATGTGGAATAATTAGGTGTGACTTTCCAATGTAATGTATGACTTTTATATAAACAGGGACAAGATGGAAGAGATGGTTACGGACCTGATGGGCCCAAAGGACACAAGGTACCTGTGATATGTACATTTACTGAAAAATCTGTTTCAGGATCATATCCTTAAAGTTTTTTTAACCATATTTTCCAGAATATAAGTCACTTTTCATCGTCTGAAACATGCTGCGATTTAGAGTACATTCCAAAACGACTTTTAAAAATGCAATCAACGTCAAGCACTGTAGACTTGGAATTAAGCCTTTAAGCCATTTGATTCACAGGACCGGCAAGACAAATCTTTACTCTTATATGTCAGGAGAGAAACTCTGAGAAGATGTTATATTCATGCCAGGTCTATGCGTTTCCGTGTTTCTCTGCCGTAGTACAGTAAGATTGAGCTTAAATACACAACTGAGCGACTTTCGACTTTCTTGTAAGGTAGAAAAACATATTGTTTAAAGATGGAACGTATATGCTAATGCTTACACATGATACAATCCACCTTCCACATTAAGAAACTATTTCTCAGTGTATATTAGTGGTATACAAATGGTACATTTGCATCAGTTGAAACATTCCTTTCCTTTCAAAGAGCATACCAACTGTACACATTTGAAGTATCATCATCATTGGAACAATCTGCTAAGTGAACATTGCATTTTACACATACCTTTAAGCAGAATACATGATCCTCCCAGCTACCCTCCTTGTGTCTAAAATATGTTCCTTAAACACATGTGTCCATGCAATCTATAGTCTAACTCGTGCATTTTAAACTTCATAAGATAATACAACTAATTATGAATAGTAAAAAAGAATAATAATACAGATACATAATATTAAATAATGAAATTATATTCAAAGATGAAATTTTAGTCTTCAAGCACACATAACATAAGCAAAATACGATAACTTGTTTTCTCTCTCAATTTCCTTTGTGTACTTTTATGGATATTCATTTAACAGAATACATTTGCTTTTAGGGCGACAGTGGATTCTATGGCCTCCCTGGTTTGCAGGTGTGTTAAAGCTAATCAAACATGAGCTCATCACTAGGCATTTTATGTAATCGTGTAAATGTTAATAATAATAATTAAAATATAACATTTTTAATAACAATGATAATAACAATAGGGTGAGGATGGTACCAAAGGATCCAGTGGAGGTAAAGGACATAAAGGTCATCGAGGAAGACCGGTACGACTTCATTTCATTTTCTTTTTGCTCATTTGTTAACCTTTTGAAAAGTTAATATCCAACAAAGCAATCATGTTATTTGAGCATGTCTTTTTCGATGTACTTGCATAATAACATTATAGAGAAGGTTCTGTATGTATGCAATATCCTATAAAGTTAATGAGTTATGCTGTGTTACTGTATGTATTGATGTGATCAGGGGAACACTGGGCGTCCGGGTTCTCCAGGTGATCCAGGAGAAAAAGGGATGGATGGACACAGGGTCAGTCATTTGCATATGAATAATTCACAAAATGATGTCAGTTTATGAACATGATTTACTGTAAAATGCTTCTGCTCATCTTTATTTCATTAATTGTTTTTGTAATTGTTTATTTAACTCTATTTTATTTTTAGGGTGACAAAGGACTTCCTGGAATCAGTCCGATGCCTGTAGGTTCATATTACTATAAATGATCTTTAAACAGTATTAAATTACTCGGTTCAAAAAAAGTTATTGTTTTCTTTCTATCCTCCTTTTCTGCTTCTCAACATAAAGGAATGTGACCTGGTCGAATACATACGCAAAAACTGTGGTAAGTTTAGAGCACTTCTAATGTCCAAAGAATTCAAAGCAGAATGACTGATTGAATTTGATTTCATTGATTGATTTTTTTTGTCTCTCCATGATCTCTTAGTCTTGCCTTTTAGCTTGTTAAACCTTGAAATCATTTTAAAAGTATCTACATTTTTATCATTTATTTTGTCTCCACAGCTTGCTGCACTGGTATGCTTTGCCCTTTACTTCAACTACATTTCAATGCCTTATTTATCAATAACTTTTAAAATCTTTCATAACTGAAAACTTTTTACAAATATTTAATTTCATTGGGTTTTTTTTCTTTTCCCAACAATGCTTTCAGGTAACCATTCCCAGTGTCCAATTTACCCCACAGACCTGGTGATAGCCTTTGACATGTCTGTAGGTGTATCTTTTGAAGTGTTCCAGCGAATGCGTTCTGCTGCTCGCTCCTTACTGGAAGACATTTCCATTGCTGAGTCAAATTGTCCAAAGGGAGCTCGAGTGTCTGTGATCTCCTACAACAGCGAGTCCAAATACCTGATCCGTTTCGCAGACCACCTTAAAAAGAAGACTCTTCTGGAAGCTCTGAGATCAATTGCTGTAGAGAGAACCACAAAAATCAGGGACATCGGACAAGCCATGAGCTTCGTGGCACGAAACGTCTTCAAACGAGTCCGAAAGGGCAGGCTTATGAGGAAGGTTGCTGTATTCTTCACGAACGGGCCATCGAATGATGAATCGAGCCTCGCCACAGCGATGCTGGAGTTCAAGGCTGCAGACATTGGCCTCGGAGTGATCGCTCTACGTCCCGCTGAGGACGTGAGGCGAGCAATGCAGGTAGATATGAAAACAATCGGATTTGGATATGCCAATGTATTTAGTGACTGTGATGACAAAAATTAATAATACATTTTCGTTGGTGGCTGAAAGCATCAACAAATTAGGTCAGATATCTAATAATCTAATAAATAATCTAATAAACAAACATACAAGATCCGGAATTTTGAATTTTATGGATGTTTGAAGTCCATAGAAAATTTTTTGTGTCCTCCATAGAATTGGAAATTGAATGCCCATCATTTACAAAGTTCTATACATCCACATGCAATTTGTTTATTGGGTTTTGGGATAATTTGCTAAAGTTCTCAGTTTAAAGTTTAAATCCCTTTCATGGAAATTCTTCCCAAAAGCTGTCAGATTCCTGATCATTTTTAACAGCCCAGACAGAATATGTTCCCACAGAAATCTTAATTTCTACAGAATCTGGATGCCCATGATTCACACACAAATGTCTCAAAACGGAATTTCAAATTAAATATTTTCCACAGAATTCTTCAAATCCCCCCCTTGGACTAGACACTGGGAAATAAATGCATGAACCATATTTATGAACAATAGTTATTAATTCACCTCAAATGTTTTTCTCAGGTTGACGACACAAGAAGCTACATTTATGTTGATGGCAGAGGAGTGAATCGCATTAAACAGTGCCTCATTTGTTTTGGTAAGCTCCAGTGCAGACACACACAACAGTTTTAATATATTTTTAAAATATCATTTATTCCTGTGATGCAAAGCTGAATTTTTCAGCATCATTACTCCAGTCTTCAGTGTCACACGATCCTTCAGAAATCATTCTAATATGCTGATTTGCTGCTCAAGAAACATTTCTGATTATTATCAATTTTAAAAACAGTAAGTGCTGCTTCATATTTTTTTGGGAAACCATGAAACATGTTTTTTTAGGATTCTTTGATAAATAGAAAGTTCAACAGAGCAGCATTTATTTGAAATAGAAATCTTTTGTAAAATTGTAAACGTCTTTAGTGTAATTTTTGATCAATTCAATGCTTGATTAAATGAATGAAAGTGACAGTGGCTCTGTTTGCACGCTCCTTGTGTGAAGTCTGTTTCAAAATATAAGCAGCATAATTATGCTATATCTCCAAAAATATATAATTTTATTCAAATTCAAAGGCAGCAGCAAGTATCCATTACAGAGAAGTCAATTCCATAATGCATTGCAACAACGTTCAGTAAAAAATATCCAGTCATGATGGTGGACGAACGAGAAATGTTGATTAAAAATCCAAAGAATTACTATTTTGACCAATATTTCTGTGCATTATTTTTTTTGTATGCTTACTTCCCAATGCTCTTTTCGTATGATGCACAGAGTTGCTGCCCATGTAGTGTTCCAAATCAGTCATTGATGCGGTTCTGTTTCAGTAAGGATGCAGCTGCTTATGTAGGAAGTTAACATGTAAATCCATAACATGGATGTCTTTGATTACAAACCAGCTGTTTTTTCTCCCCCAGACCGTTGTGACCCAGACCCGGCGTGTGGTTTTATGATATAAAACCACACTTTTTGAAGCGTTTCAATCAAGTTTTTATAACATGGATGTCTTTGATTACAAACCAACTGTGTTTTTTCTCCCCCAGACCGTTGTAACCCAGACCCGGCGTGTGGTATAATCCCACAGCCGCCACCTCTACAGATGGATCTGGACCTGTCTTTTCTGATGGATGGGTCTAATAACATGAACCCTCAAGAGTATTTAGGAGCGAAGGAACTTGTTCTGTCTCTGTTAGACCAGATCGGTGTGAGCAACGAGCCGAGCCGAGCGGACAGGAAAACCAGGATAGCCGCTTACCAGCAGAGCTCCATTTACGGCTTCTCTTACATCAAAGAGGAGTTCAGCTTCACAAAGTATAAAGATCGCAGTATCATGAAGCGGCATATTTCTAGTACACTGAAGCAAGTGGGCGGGACATCCCATCCGGAGTTTGCTTTGGAGTGGTTGATTACTAACATTATGCTTAGAGCAGAGAGTCCACGAAGCAAACGAATGGTTGTGACTGTTTTTGGTGAAAACTCTGAGCACAGCAAAGCCCAGCTTGATTATTTGTCTAGATTATGTAAGTGTCAGAATGTTGTTATGTTTATCCTCATGGCGGGACAGAGATTCGACTGGACCCGGATGCAGGAGCTCACCAACTCTCCTCTGGAGCAGCATCTGGTATTCCTGGATGACAGAGAGTACGCCACACGCTTTCTATGCGCCTTCCTGAATATGCTCCAAAGTAAGGAATATTCATAAGACCGATGCGATAGAATTGCTTACTAACCTGGTCTGGTGTTTAAACTTGTAGACTTTTTAGCATTTTCTATGAAGATAACCCAAAAACTCTCTATTATCTGCTTTCCTTTTTCTCTGGAATTTAAAGGGATAGTTCACCCAAAAATGAAAATTTGCTGTTAGTTTACTCACCCTAAGGCCATCCAAGATGTAGGTATCTTTTTTTCTTCCCTAGACATGTAAAGATTTTTAGCTGAAATCGTGATCCTTGGTGATTCATATAATGCAAGTCATTGGTTACCATCACTTTGAGAGTCAAAAAAACAAATACTGTCAAAACAAAATGAATACTGACGATACATTGATGTCTTATGAAGCAAAGTGATCGGTCTGTGCAAGAAACTGAACATTATTTACAGCAATATTACCTGTAATCCAGAGCCTCGGCAAATGATCCTAAGCGTTGCTTGCGCTATCCCAATTGGGAAGATTGACTTTTCACAGATGTCCTGGGTTTGAGCTCCTGGGCGTACGTCATACTGTGTCAGGAAGCTTGCGCTACAGACTGTCGTGAACGCACTCAGGATCATTTGCAGAGGCTGTGGATTACAGGTAATAATGTTGTAAATAATGTTCAGTTTCTTGCACAGACCGATCACTTTGCTTCATGGAGACCTCAATGAATCGTCAAGAGTCACGGGTATTATTTTTGTTTAACCTGTATGTGTGATTTTTACTCTCAAAGTGACGGTAGCCACTGACTTAATATTATATGAATTATTTTTAGCCATTTTATATTATATGCTATTATAGGCATTATATGAATCACAGAGGAACACGATTTCAGGTAAAAATCTTCTTTACTGTTCTACTGAAGAAAAAAGACATCTACATCTTGGATGGCCTGAGGGTGAGTAAATTAAAAGCAAATTTTAATTTTTTGGGTGAATTATCCCTTTAACAGATGCTAACATCCTCTTTCATCATTTGCAACACAAACATTTACATCTTAAAAAACATGCTGTAGTGTTTCATCACCCTTTCAAGTAGTAGTATTATTTATTATATTGTTTTTATTAAAATTTAAAATTTTCTGTTTATAAGTAATTTTGTTGTTGTTGTGATTTTCAAAAATCAGTTTTAGTTAAACTATAAGAAAATGGGAAATGTTGCCTTGGCACCTGGCTGAAATTAAATGAGTTGAAGTTTAATTGTATTTTATTTTAGTTAACAGTTACTGTTTCATTTCAAGTAATGAAAATGTTTTTGTTTTTTTTCATGGTTTAAGTTTTAATCAAACTTTAGTTGAACTTTTTATTTAGTTAAACAACTGCTGTTGTTTTGTAGGAGGACTCTTACCCCGGTCAGTGGTAGAGACCCGTGATTGTCGTGGTTTTGTGCCGAGGCCTGTTGACTTTGGGCAAGAAACCATAGAGAGGTAATCTTTGAACATCTAATCACAAAGGTTGGCTTATTTTCAAAAGCATGTGTTTGTGTAGACACTGTGTGTGATGTGACACATTTGGTTAAGATCTGGGCTCAGTAATCCAGATGTTGTAAGTTTGAACCCTAACTAGGGTGGTCTAAATATTTTACTGTTGACTTTTGAGTGTTTGCATTGTGCCAAAAGTGTAGGCCCTGCTTGGCCCCATGTAGAGCTAAGTGCATCTATTTTTACTGTTGTTTCTTGCTAACCAGATTAAACACAATAGCATGGCGTGAAAGCATTTCTGTGAATGAAACGACAAAATAAGAATTAACTCCAGTGATATTCTCATGAATATTCTCTGAATCCATCTAAATGTGTTTCAGAGTTATTCTACCCACTGATGTGCCCACCGAAGTGCCCACCGAAGTGCCCACCGAAGAGCTCAGCACAACAGAAGAACCTCTGGAGGAATATGATGATTATGATGAGCAAAATACAGAACCATTCGCTGGACCCAATCAACTTGAGGACACTGAACTTTTTACAGAAGAGCACATAGACCACACAGAGCCTTCAAAAACTAAAGGTGCTGAATCCAGATCTTCCTGGCCTCATATACTGTAGCTGCTCTTGCTTCTTTGAAGTTGCATAGTAGTCTCTGGCGCAGTAGTGTGCATGTATCTGCTCCCACATTAAAAATGCACAAGCTGTTTTCTGACATAGTTCAGTATTCAGTGCCATGGGGAATTAGTGGACTGTGTACTGTTTGTTTCCAACAGCACGATGCTTCCTTGAAAGTGATCCAGGCCGTGTTTGTGGATCGTATGTGTCTAGTTGGCACTACAGCCAGCAGAGTAAGAAATGCTTGCACTTTTGGTACGGTGGTTGTGACGGCAATGAAAACCGATTCTTGACAGAGGAAGAGTGCTTTAAAGAGTGTGGGTCCACAGGTAAATCACCACAGCTTGTTCAATGATATTTTGGCTTTGGTTTGTAAGTCTTCAGTTTTTATTTTTATTTTTTTTTTAATTAATAGTAATTATTTACTTGTTAATAATTATTATTATTACATTTGAATATATAAATATACATGTTTAATTATATATGAATATATAAATATATAATGTGTTAACTATTATTTTAAAGCTTTAATGCATATCTAATAATTTCTTTATCATTTTAATAGATATATATTGCATGCTTTATTTTATGTCGGCCTTTTATCTGTAGAGTTTTGAGATTGCATATAGGATTTTAAGCATTTATAATAATTTATTTCTATTTTCTAAATTAGATGCTTTATTTTATGAACCTATACAGATTTTAAGATTGTTCAAATTATTCCCACAGAATCCGAAAATCTTCCACAGGATGATCCCAGTATATTCAAGGGTAAAAGAGACATTCACTTGGCAGATATGCCATACCACTGTTTTTATATAATTATAAAACTGACATTTTGCCACACCTGGCAATGGCCAGTGACTTAAGATTTGATTGAGTTCCTTTTCACGTCGCCTTGCGCTTGAAAATGTAAATTGGCAAGGCTTAAACCTAGCCCGTCAACTGTCCAGACTCCCTAGTGTCATTGATGTCGATGTTCTCACCACAATATTGCATTGTTAAAATTCATAAGAATATTACCGGCCAACTGGCGATTGACACATCATTTCATAGAATCGCCAACACTGATATATAGGCAAGGCAAGTTTATTTATATAGCACATTTCATACACAATGGCAATTCAAAATGCTTTACATAGAAGAAATTTAAATAATAAAAAGAAATAAGAATAATTAAAACGGTTTAGAAAAATAAAATAAAATACAGTACAGTACAAACAGTCGGACAAACAGCGGCACAGTGCTCATTCAGTAAATGCATAGCTAAACAGATGTGTTTTGAGTCTGGATTTGAATGCGACTACTGTAGGAGCACGTCTGATCTCCTCTGGAAGCTGGTTCCAGCTATGGCTGGCATAATAGCTAAAAGCGGACTCGCCATGCTTAGAGTGAACCCTTGGTATTTCTAGCTGATATGATCCTAATGATCTGAGTGATCTGTTGGGTTTATATTCAGTGAGCATATCTGCAATATATTGAGGTCCTAGGCCATTGAATGATTTATATACCAGTAATAATACTTTAAAATCAATCCTAAATCTAACTGGGAGCCAGTGTAAAGACCTGAGGACTGGTGTGATGTGTTCATATTTTCTGGTTCTGCTCAGAATCCTGGCGGCAGCGTTCTGTATGAGCTGCAACTGTCTTATGGTCTTTTTGGGAAGGCCAGTGAGGAGTCCATTACAATAATCCACCCTGCTGGTGATGAAAGCATGCACAAGTTTCTCTAAGTCTTGTCTGGAAACAAAGCATCTTATTCTTGCAATATTTTTCAGATGATAGAATGCTGATTTAGTTATTGCTTTGACATGACTACTGAAACTAAGGTCTGACTCTAGTGTCACACCAAGATTCCTGACTTGATGTTTAGTTGTTTGACCCCTAGAGTGAAGGTATGCGTTCACCTTGAGAACTTCATCTTTGTTTCCAAACGCAATGACTTCAGTTTTGTCTTTGTTTAACTGAAGAAAGTTTTGACACATCCAACTGTTGACTTCATCAATGCATTGGCACAGGGAATCAATGGGGCTGTAGTCATTAGGCGATAGGGCTAAGTAGAGCTGTGTGTCGTCTGCATAGCTGTGGTAAGCAATTTGGTTCTTTCTCATTATTTGGCTCATTGGGAGCATGTACAGTTTGAACAGGAGTGGCGCAAGAATTGAGCCTTGAGGGACTCCGCATGTCATGGATGTCCACTCAGACTTATGGTCTCCTATACTCACATAATAACCTCTCCCATCTAAGTATGACCTGAACCATTTTAGGACTATCCCAGAAAGCCCCACCCAGTTTTCCAGCCTGTCAAGAAGTATGTTATGATCGACAGTGTCAAATGCAGCACTGAGGTTGAGTAGTACCAGCACTGATAATTTGCCTGAATCAGTATTTAAGCGAATATCGTTTATTATCTTTATGAGCGCTGTCTCTGTGCTGTGGTGCGGTCGGAAACCAGATTGAAAATTGTCAAAGGAGCTGATTGAAGACAACTTTTTCAATGATCTTGCCTATGAAAGGAAGATTTGAGATCGGTCTGTAGTTGCTTAATATGGTCTTATCCAGATTGCTCTTTTTCAGGAGGGGCTTGACAACTGCATTTTTCAGGGAGTTTGGAAAACTCCCAGAGAGAAGTGAGGCATTTACCACTTCTAGAAGATCTGCTTCTAAACTGTTTAACACACTTTTGAAAAAAGATGTGGGAAGTGTGTCAAGAGCGCAGGTTGATGTTTTAAGGTGCTGTACGGTTTCTTCCAAAATGTTGCCATCAATTTCTTTGAAATCAGACATAGTAACTACTTTCTCAGGTGGTCTGATCTGTCTGACCTCAGTGCAACTCAAGGATGTGCTGATCACCTTTCTGATATTATTGATTTTCTCAGAGAAGAAAGAAGCAAACTCACTGCACTTGTTGTCTGAGAGCATTTCACTGGGAATCTGGCTTGGGGGGTTTGTCAGTCTCTCTACAGTAGCAAAAAGAATGCGTGTGTTGTTTAAATAGCTGTTTATAATATTTGAGAAGAAAGTCTGTCTAGCTTTGCCTAGTTCCATATTGAAAGCATGAAG